>NW_027526460.1:164377682-164607467 GCF_048455015.1 Haemaphysalis longicornis
GTGTTTCTTCTAGGTGATTTTAATTTTCCCGCAATTAAGTGGAAAGACTCTAGCCCAATCGTCACAAATGGGTCAACCGAATGCCTGTCGTTTCTTGATATGTGCTCGAATTTTAACTTATCCCAACTCGTTAACGAACCCACTCGCGTAACTTGTTCTACCGCCAACTTTCTTGACCTCGTACAACAACACGACCTGAAACTGACTCGTCTATAAATGTTTTTCCCGATCCAAGGGACCACTCGGCTGTTCATTTTACATTGTCATCCCATTTACCCCGCAATCCTAGACAGCACAAACTAATTCGAAACTACGCGAAAGCGAATTTCGTGGCCATCAATCATGAACTTCCTTCGTTTTCAGATCAAATTTACCCCGCATTTTGGGAACGCTCACTAGATGACAATTGGACGCCCTCGAAAACAAAAGTTCAGACACCTACCGAGAAATCTATCCCCCTGGTTTTGTGACATCTAAGATATCACGTTGGCATAATCTTTCCTTGCAACGTTTGCTTAACAAGAAAAAAACGCGTCTTCCGTAAATGCAAAAATTCGAACTCCTCGGAAAGATGGACAGCACCAGTCGGTCGCTTCAGAATACAAACGTGCCCTCCTGATAGCGAAGCAAACTTTTTTTCTTAGGACACTTCCCTCATTGTTATCAACTAATCCAGCTAAATTTTGGCATGTCTTCAAGAATGGCACTGTAAGCGATATTTGTTTAAAAACAGATACAGGTTATTCATTACCGCGTGAAAAGTGTTGCAAATACCTAAATGGGAATTTTTCGTTATCTTTTTTATCTTTCATTATCTTTGACTGTGGAATTTTTCGTTATCTTCGTTATTATCTTCTTCTGTTGTTCCGGATTCCCGTACTTTCCCCTACCCCCAAATGGACCCTATCATCATCGACTGGGAGGGCATCACTAAATTGATAAATAGGGCTAAAATTTCCTCCTCAGCAGGCGTAGACGGTATTAACTACAAATGTTTAAAAACCACGGAAGAGTACTCTTCCCTAATCTTGTCGTATATTTTTTCGCAGTCTTTGCTGTGTGCTGCGGTGCCCATCAATTGCAAGGTTGGGGAAGTTGTTGCAGTCCATAAGGCCTGTGATACTCATTGTTCTCTGAACTAAAGGGGATCATCATCATCACCCTGCTCCGGCGGACGTGTCTTCATCCAGCTCCTGCTTCTTCAATGAATTTCGGCGGTTATTATGCCAACGAAACGCTGAAAACCTCACCAACGCAAGGAGAAGCCTGTCCGATCACCACCACTCCAAACGTTTCTTCGGTGAGTGGTTTTGACGGCACTTTTTCTGAAAACCATGCCGCCGCTGGGCTAGGCCTAACCGGCTATACAAGCTGCGCAGCGGCAGAGGCGGCTATTTACATGCCAGTAACCTACGGCAACATGGAAATTGTTGAAGGGGAGGTAATTTCAGAAGAGGAGGCCCGCCTCCCGGGATGGAAGCAGCAAACGCGTAAAAAGAAGTGCGAGCTTGAAGAAAATTGCAGAGTGGCTTCTACAATGAGCTTCTGCAGGGACCCGCCGCGCCGCAACGGCAACCCCACAGGCACTCTCAAACGGCTACGACCGAAGCCAGGCTCCCGAAACTACCTGCGGACCATTTTCGGGTCATCGTCCGCCCGAGGGATGGAATCGATGTAAAGAAAATGGATAAAATTACCTTCATCAAGGCGACAGCTAAGGCCACAGGCGTATCACACGAGCAAGGAAGGCACGACATGTTCTGCCCGAATTACGGGCAGAACATTTTCATCATATCGACGCCAAGGATGGAGATCACCAAGGCGTACGTGCAGCTGAAGCAACTGCAGATTGGGGTAAGACTTACAGAGCGGCGGCATACCTGGCCGCCCAGGAAAATACATGCAACGGAGTCGTGCGAGAAGTGGGCCTAATGCACACGGACGAAGACCTTGAGAAAGTGTTCGTGAACGAGAGAAACCCCACGATACTGGATACGAAAAGAATCAAGAACTCGAAAACGGTGGTCCTGCTCTTCAATGGAATGAAGGTGCCACGATATGTATTAATGGGCCACTGCCTGGTGCAATGCTTGCTATTCCGTAGACAACACGACGTGTGCTACGCATGCGGGAAAGCGGGCCATCGGGCCGATGTGTGCATCAGCCCCATTGGTAATGCCTGCAAGCACTGCGGTACGCAAAACTCCCACCTCCCCTCGCGGGAACCCCTGTGTAGATGCGACGCATAGGGGTTCACGTTGCAGCGTTGGACAGCGGAGGAACGGCGCTGGAACGATGGAGCGGAGCGGCGCAGGCACCGAGTTTTATAGCGCGCATAACCGTGACGGGACGCGCCGGCGCCAGTGCGTCTGCCGCGGCTATGACGCAACACAATCCAACGCAATCCACTTTAATCCAATCCAATCCGAATCCAATCCAATCCAAGCCAAGCCAAGCCAAGCCAAGCCAAGCCAAGCCACTCCAAGCCAATCCAATCGAATCCAATCCAATGCCCCTCGCGAGAGAGTGTTCGCTATCGGAAAGGAGAGGGAGTGAGCGGCGGAGAGCGAAACTGGCGCGGCGAGGAGAATGGGGGAGGGGTGGACGCCGACAACGACGACGACGCCGACGCCGGATGCAGGGACAAGGCCAGTGAATGAGATGCCTTCGCATCTAAAACCCACAGGAAGACCACCAATGCACACCGACATGTAGTCTATGCGGAGGGGTCACGCCACCGGAGACAAAAGGTGCAAGAAAAGATTCCAAGTCTCCTACATTGTGCGACAACGCCGCAGGTAGCGCAGCTGGGAGCGGCGCCAGCAGATGGATACACGTGACCAGGTGTTTAATGAAAGGCGAAACAAAACAAACAAGAGACCGCTCCGAGACGCCGCATAGCCACAGGCGCCGAAGCTCCAAACGCAGCCCCAGTGCGAGCGCCGCAGCTGGCCCTGGAAGAGGGCGCTCGCAGTCGCGCCAAGGCTACACTGTACCAAGGCCACCGCGCCGAAGCCACGCACCCAAGGAAGAGCCGCTCGCGATCCAAGCGCCGGCGCAGCTCCGTGCGGTGGAGGAACCCCAGCAGAGGAGCCGCCGCGGCGCAGGGACCCAGCCGACCTGCCGCGAGGAGGACTGATGAGGCGAGGCCGCTCAAGGATCTCGCCGGGAGAACGAGAGCAGGGACAACAGGACCTGGGCCGACAGAGGGAAGAGAAACAGGTAACGCATGCGGCTTTGCCAGAGCATGTAACAGCACAAATTAAAGGCATAGAGACAATGCTCCAAACGCTAATGAGACAAATTGAGGAACTTAAGCAAGACAACAGAGAAATTAAAGCGGAGATCGGAGAAATGAAACGTAAACAAACCGAAGAACAAAGAGATTACAGTAGAGACAGGAAAGTCGCTAGACGCCGATTAAACAATGGCGAGACAGAAGAGAAAGAGGAGGAATCATTCACGGAGATCCTAGCAGCAATTAACGGAAGACTTGACAAAATTGAGGAAAACATTACAAAACAAGGGGAGGAGATACCAGCACTTCACAGACGTCAATCAGCAATAGAGGGCGCTATGGCAAATTACAACCTCAGAATAAGAGAGGAATCTAGACATACCGAACATAGGGGCATCACCGATCACACGTACAATGGCACCCAAAACTAAGGAGTTCATTATATGGCAGTGGAATTGTGCTAGCTTTATGCAACGAAAAGAAGTCCTGAAGCAATACATACAAGCACACAAGAAGAAACCGCAGGTGATCCTGCTCCAGGAAACATTAGCCGAAAAATGCGATTTCCCGGGATACAGAATGGCCAGCAGACGTGAGCAAGATCATCGAGGTATAGCTACGCTAATCAGCAAGCAATGTTCCTACGTTCAACATCAGATCCAACTGAGAAGCAAAAAATTAGAAGCCCTAATAATTGAAATCATCCCAAATAGAGAATGGAACGCAAGAATATACGTTTTCAACGTGTACAGCCCACCCTCGGACTACCAGCAGACCTTCGCGGAGGTCCTACAGAAGGTAGTGGCAGTTTCCAAACACGCCCCGCTGATCGTCGCCGGTGACTTCAACGCGAAGCACGAAGCCTGGGGCTATTCGAGACAGGCAAGCACAAGGAAGGGAACCGGGCTACTACAGGCCACAATAAACCACTCACTAACTCTAATCACTGACCCCAACTGACTCGGTTGAGTGCAACAAGACCCCGGACTTAACATTTGTCCGGAACAGACGGAATGCCACATGGGTTAACCTGCAGGAGAATCTGGGCAGTGACCACGTAATACTCCAAACAACGATAGAAGCAGAAACTTCCAACCCCGGTACCAGGAAGCACAAAATCATAGACTGGGGCGCCTTCAGAAAAAGACGCTAAGATGACAAGCGGGAGGTCAATACCTTCACCGAATTCATCCGGATCATAAAGACGATGTGAAAGCCGTCATTAAATAAATGGAAGCACCGGCGGAGTAGGAAGTAGTGGAAAATAAATTAGCGCACCTGCTAGAAGCCACAAACGCGCTCAGAAAGAGGTGGGAAGCGCAGAAGCTCAATAGGAGACTTCAGAAGAAAATCGCGCTCCTCAACAAACAAATAGAAAAGTATGCCAGGGAACTTAACCAGCAGAAGTGGAAGGAAATATGCACACAACTGGACGGCCGTATGAGAGCGGGGGGGGGGGGGGAGATGGAATCTCCTCAAACTTCTCATCGACGGTACGCAAACCAAGAGCAATCAACAGATATCGATCGACAGGATCCTACATCAACAGCGAGAGAAAGGTCTAACAGACGACGACATCCTAGAAGAACTAGCGAATACCTACCTCCCCCTTGGGACAAGCGGGGAAGAGGACTACCCGGAGTACAAGGGCGAAGCGAACCCCGGTCTGGACGAGCCGATCTCGGAACAAGAGGTCTGGGAAGCCCTGCAAAACCTTAACTACAGATCGGCACCGGGACCCGATGGGATCACCAACACGCTCATCCACAACCTGGATGCTGTCAGTAAGAACGCTGATGAATGCGGCCAAACAAGCCTGGGAAACTGGACATGTTCCTGATGAGTGGAAAACGGCATCAGTGATACTAATCCCCAAACCCGGCAAACCTCTGGGCCCCAACAACATGAGACCCATATCGCTTACGTCCTGCATTGGAAAGGTACTCGAGCACGTCGTACAAAACAGAGTATCGGACTACATCGAGAAACACGATGTCTTCAAGTACAACATGGTGGGTTTCCGGCCTGGGTTATCGACCCAGGACGTGATGCTAATGCTGCGCCACCAGATACTGAACAACTACTCCAAAGACGTGAGAGGCGTCCTAGCACTCGACTTAACCAAGGCATTCGACACTGTTAAGCACAAATTCATACTTGAAGCCATTTGCAAAGAGAACCTGCGGCCGAAATTCCATTCGTACATTAAATCGTTCCTCAGAGACCGGAAAGCAACGGTCAAGATCGGACTCCTCCAATCACGAAAATTCAATCTGGGGCCGCAAGGAACACCGCAAGGAGCCGTCGTGTCTCCCTTGCTATTTAACCTCACCATGAAAGGACTGTCAGACAGATCAAGTACAAATAAAGGAATCAACCACGCCATCTATGCAGACGACATCACGGTATGGAGTCTTGGAGGATAGGAAGCAGAAACCGAACATGCCCTCCAGACTGCCCTGGAGACAACTGAGAGCTACATCCGTGGCTCGGGTCTCCAGCTGTCGCCGGCGAAATCGGAACTGCTCCTTTACAGATCTAACAGCAATGGCGGTAGAGGTCAACCACCCCCTAACCAAACCAACATAAGAATCGAAACTGAATACGGGCAAACCATCCCCGTAGTAGACACACTGAGGGTCCTCGGACTATTGATACAATCCCGAGGACAAAATACGAGAACTATCGTAAAGCTCGCCAAGAAATCCGAAGACACAATGCGACTCGTCGCACGAGTATCGAACAGACGAGGGGGCTTAACTGAAGACGACCTCCTAAGACTTTACAACGCCTTCCTAATGAGTCACGTACACTACGTCGCAGCAGCGGTAGACTGGGCCAAAACCGAGGTAGTCAAAGTCGACACGCTCATTAGGAAATGGGTCACGTGGGGTACTGGGTCTCCCGATTAGTGCCAGCTCTGAAAAGGTTGAAAGACTGGGAGTACACAACAAACTAACAGAGATCATCGAGGCACAAAGGGAAGCCCAAAGGCAAAGACTCCTAACTACGAGAGCAGGGAGGGCCATACTCCTCACCACGGGGCACATCCCCGAAGACTTTGAAGCATACGAAGTTAAACTCGATGGGAGAACCAGGGAGAGCTTTGAAACCAGGCCCATCCCTCGCAACATACACCCGCCATTCAACGAAGGCAGGAGGGCGGCCAGGAAAAAGGCGCTACTGAAAATTGTGCAAGAAGGGCGGCGAATGTCGACGTTCGTGGATGCAGCGTGATACGGCTGTTCCAACAAATACGTGGCGGTCGTGACCGACCCTGCTGGCAAACTACTGAACGCAACATCCGTAGTTACCCACAGACCCGCTATCGCAGAACAAGTGGCGATGGCCCTGGCTATGGCCGACCCTTCGAGACCGAACATCTACTCGGACTCAAGGGCAACAGTACGTGCGTTCCTCAAAGGAACGATAGCCAAGGAAGCAGCGCGAATCATTACCAACAGAAGTGAGGACGACTATCCCTACATTACGTGGTTCCCTGCCCACATGGGACATGAAATACACGAGAACATTCCCAACGCCAACGAGATGGCCCACGACTGCGCGCGTGAAATCACCCGCCGCGGCAGCGTAGGACGCTCGACGACCAGTGACTGCGAAGAGTATAAAGATCCGCTACGAACTTTCAACGAGATCACGGCACACTACAAGCTAGAGAGAAAGAAATATCCAGTCCCGCACACCAAGCTTCTGCGATCACAATCCACTGCCTTTAGAATGCTCCAAACGGGTACATTCCTCTCGAGAAGCGTATTTAGCCACTTCGCACACGACATCCAACCGCACTGCACAAAATGTAGTAGCACCACATGCTAGTTAAACCACATGCTCTGGCAATGCCCTGCGTTACCGCGCGGTGACTTTATAATAGAAGAAGAGTGGGAAGAAGCCCTACAAAGTGAAGAGTACATGACTCAACTCTGGGCTGTCCAGATTGCTTGCGAGAGAGCGGAGGAACAAGGACTTCCGCCCCCTGCGCAAGTGTGGCCCGCATCCCCAGGACACAGTCACTACAACTGCCACGGATTTTTGAACATCAATAAAGTTCTCTGCCTGTCTGTCTATCTGTCTGTCTGTCTGTCTGTCTGTTTGTCTGTCTGTCCGAACTAAAGGCCAATTTCCTTCACTTCAATCCCATGCAAAATTCTAGACCACATTATTTATGCTAGTCTGATAGTCTGATAGATTTCTTAGAAAGTAACTCTTTTTGTACCCAGTACCAACATGGTTTTCGTAAAAAGTACTCTAGCTAAACTCAACTGCTCGCATTTACTAATGAATTGTTTTCTGCCCTTGATAATTCCTCTCTCGTTGATTGTATTTTTATTGACTTTGCTAAAGCATTTGACACTGTTCCTCACCACTTACTACTTCTGAAGTTAAGCAAACTTAATATTGAAACCAGTATCTTCAAATGGATCGAAATCTCTTGATTCGGATCCTTGTCCAGTCAAGTCAGGGTTCTGCAGGGCTCGGTACTTGCACCTCTTCTTTTTCTGGTATATATTAATGACCTCCCGGACTGTGTCACCTCACAAATAAGGCTTTTCGCGGTTGATTGTGTACTCTACCGGGAAATCTGCAACCGATATCTTTGCTCTTCAGCATGATTTTTGCAACATATCTAATTGGTGTGACACTTGGGTAATGAAACTTAACATTGCTAAGTGTAAGTCACTGAGAATAACACGAAAAACTAGCATAACAGCCGCCACGTACTTTCGTAACACTGTGCCTTTATCTTCCGTTAACAGTTACAAATACCTTGGTGTCATATCACTAACAACCTTTCGTGGCAAGCGCACATTGAACAAGTTACTAATGCCGCAAATCGCATGCTTGTTTTTTTTTCGCCGAAACTTTTCACTTGCACCCAGTTCACTAAAACTGCTCCTCTACAAAGCACTAGTTAGGTCCAAATTGGAGTATGCCTCGTCAGTGTGGGATGCACAAGCTGCCTCACTAATGCAAAACCTAGAATCCGTACAGAATCGCGCAGCACGTTCCATTTTATCCAATTACGCCCGAAAAGCTAGCACATCACTGATGAAAAAAACTTTAGATCTTCCATTTCTAACTATTCGACGCCGCATTTCACGATTGTTCACAAAATTTGTTCACAAAAGTTTTTACAACAATGAAATTCTAAAAGAGTCTCTTTTCGGCCCCCCAGCATATATTTCTTCTCTCCTTGACCACTGGAGAAATTCAAGTCTGCACTCGCGAATCACCTTTATTGATCGCTTCAATATTTGTTCTGTACTCATTTTTTTACCTACCCCACTCCCCTCTGTAATGCCTGAACGGCCGTGAGAGTAAAATAAATGAAATGAAATGAAATCACAGGAGCGCCCATGGGCGGCCGGGTCAGCGTGTTATCCCGGTGGGAAGTGGCGAAACGAGCGCGAGTAGTTCGCATTCGCAGAACGATCCCTTCAGTGCCACCGTCGCCTGCTAGGCTGTTCCCGCTAGCACGACACAACCCCTTTCCGCTGTTAATTTTATTTTACCTTTTGGATGTGTCCCTGAATCGAGAGAGAGAGAGTAAACGTTTATTATTACGACCCATGTCCGGGTCCGCGCTCTAGGAGGTTGAGATCAAACGACCTCCCCCCTAGCAGGTGCTGAAGGAGAGTTGTCCAAGAAGAGGTCGTCTTGCCGAGGTGGGCAACCCAGTCCTCCCAGGAGGAAATGTGATGAGGTAGTGAACGACGTTGCGGTGTGTGGGCTCTGGGACAGGTTCAGTAAGTGTGGGTGAGTGTGGGTTTGTAGGAATGTCGTCTACTTCCTCGGAGGAGAATCATGTGGTCTGCGGAGTTCTCTGCGGGCTATTCGGAGTGTCTCCATATACGGTCTTCGCTCCTGATGGTGCTCTTTTCTGTCCTCTGCCGGGAAGTAGATCTCGGGCAAGGCCTGGGAAGTGTCCGAACACCTGGCCGTTGAGGCTTTTTCGTAAACGCGAGCATTGCCTGAGGCAGAAGAATGCCCTGGGGTCCATTGTAAAGTGATTGAGATATCAGGATGGCGCTGTCCATACTCAGCGAGCGCAGCTAGTATATTTGGAAGCAGTTCGTTGTGAAGGAAAGCCCGCAGGGCTGCTTGTGAGTCAGAGCGAATGACAATGCTCTCTGATTGGTGGTCATGTTGAGTAATGGCTTGCGTTATGGCCAGTATTTCCGGTGTCGCCACAGAAGGGACGTCGTGGTGATGATTAACGACTGCGTTGCCAGAAGAAGCCATGCCTGCAGTGACTACTTTGCCAGCGGTAAAGCTGACGTAGGCATGGTAAGAAAGTGAATCGGTGGTTTGCTGTATGCGGGTGCGTGCTGCTCATCGTGCGGCGTCCTCTTCGGGGTTCATATGCTTAGGTATGGGTTTTACTTTGATGAATGGGATTGCGTTCCAGGGTGGTGCGGTGAGTGGTATGACGGGTAGGTTGCCAGTGTTGTATCCCATAATCTCCAGCAAGGCAGGACCTTGTTTAGATATTGTAAGACTATGAGACTGTTCTTCTTGGTGCTTGATGAGTCGGTCAGTTAATGTGTTGAATATGGCGCTGCCTTCAACAAAAGTACTTGCAGCATAGCTGGGGACTCCGAGTGTGATGCGGGTTATGCGTCTCAAGAGATTGTTGATTTGGCGGAATCGATGTTCCGTGACCGGCATGTATGGAAGCCCGTACATGATCTTGGTATATACAAAGGCTTCTGTAATGCCCCTGAGTTCTGCTTCCTTCATGCCATCGATCTTGTGAGAAATTCTTTTCAACATATTTGCGATATGATTTATCTCCTGTAGTGTCCGCTGCACCCATACGTCTTCTCTACCGTTCTGTTGCCAGTAGAATCGCAGAATGCGTAAGTGCGGCTTTCGCGATATTCGTTGATCATTGACCGTGAGTTAGATGAGGTGTCGTGTTTCTTCTCCTGTTTTTGTTTGGTCGTCCAAAACTACTATATATTCACTCTTCTCTGGGGAGCATCTCAGACCAAGAGAGTCAAGGTATGCTGTTTCAACGTTGGTACCTTGTTGGATGATTTGTTGCTGTTCACCTGGGTTTCCTTGTGTGCCCCACAGCCTCACGTCATCCGCGTAGATATCACGCTTGAGCCCGGGGATTTTGTTTAGTTGCGGTGGGAGATCCTTGAGTGCGACATTAAAACGAGTGGGCGAGAGTATAGCCCCTTGTGGCGTGCCTAGCGTGAGTGGGTGAGTTGCAGGGGTAGTTGTGGGAGCACCCAGAGGAATGTGTATTTCAGGACCGGTAAGAAAGCTGCGTGTGTAGTGTGGCGTTGGCCTGGTTGGGTGGTGTATACTTTCTCCAGAATTTCTGGGTGTTTGATGTTGTCAAACGCCTTATGCACGTCCAATCCCACTGTAGTGCGGGCTTGGGTTTTGCTTCCCCGCAAGAAGATATCCTGCTTGAGCAAGAGTGCTGCGTCTGGGGTCGATACATGGTGGCGAAATCCTAAAAGCGTCGGTGGCAGATGTGCTTGTTGTTGTAAGTGCCATTCATATCTATTTAGGAACATTTTCTCCAGTACTTTTCCGACACATGATGTTATCGAAATTGGTTTCAGATTCGAACTGGAATCCGCTCGTTTACCAGGTTTCAGGCAGGCGCAGATGGTAGCGATTTTCAACTGTGCTGGTAAGTTCCCACTGCGCCATACTTTATTAACAAACTCCAAGAGTATAATTTGTTGGTCGCCCGAAAGATTTCGAAACATGGCGCAGGTGATCCCGTCCGCTCCAGGAGCAGTATTTTTGGTCATGAATGATAGTGCTAAAGACAGTTCGCTGCTGTAAAATCAGAGTCTATGCCAGAAATACTGTGAGCCGTGTAATGTGGTAGGTCGTGCACCGTCGTTGGTGGGTGAAAGGTGTCACATAACACTTTCCGTAACTATTCATCCCCCACCTGTAAGGTAAGCTGGATTTTCGTCAAGGTATGCTGTGGTCTTTTGTGCCCCAGAAGCCCTTTAAGTATCTTCCAAATTCTGGCAAGGTGGAGACGTCTGTTGATGCTTTCGCACGTTTCGCGCCAGTTGCGTCATGCCAGGTCATCAGCATAGGTCTGAATAACTTGGTTGTGTGCGGCCAACTCATTCTGAATGTGGATGTTCTCCTTGTTGTTTCGGAGTCGTTCTTCGTTTCCTTGCCTCCGGAATAAGAGATGTTGGTGCCAGGTTGGTGCCAGGTTGGTCCCAGGTTGGTCAGATGTTTGTTCCAGTAGGTGCGCTGACTTGTAAAGGTGAAGTGGTCGCTCGAAGCGGAACTCCGGAGAAATCCAGTGAAGTGGTCGGAGCCGATGCAACCGTGTGCGAAGGTGGCGGCGCTCTTTGCGCTCCCCTGACTGATTCGAGGGGAGCCTCTGCGTCGGCGCCGCGAAGTATGACTCAGGAAGGGACCGCGAAGTGCGTCTGAGGAAGCGAACGCACATCATCATCACGCGCATGCCCCCCCCCCCCCCCCTGAAGTTTAACCTACCAAGATCACCCAATACTACCGAACCACGAGACGGACCTTCCCTAGTCCTCACACATCTTTCACAAAAAGCCAAGAAATCACACTCAGACAAATTCAACGAGGTACTTTTCCCCACCCCATCCGTATGCATTTACTCTTTCCTACACAGTACTCTGATAAGTGTAAATTCTGCCAGGATCCAGGAAGTCTGACATACATATTATTCGACTGCACAAAAAACTCGGACCTTCCGCCCCTGAACCCGACCCCTTCCCCTGAGCAGTGGGAGATACTGCTGTCCAGCTGTCGAACTCAGGACCAGCTCCTGCTTGTGACCAGGGCTACGGCAGCCTGGACAGCACATGGGCTCCTGGACTGAGGAACGACTCTCGCATTATTTCGTAATAAAATTCTCTCTCTATCTCTCCCTCTCGTGCGGGCACTGCATACGGCCCCCATTCTTCTCGCACACTTTCAGGGGAGCGCTCGCTAAGCCGCCACGGCGAACCACCCTTCCCTGCTCATTTCGCCGGTCTCCTCCTTTGCTTTCTTTAACTCTTCGCTCTTCCTATCATTCACTCGGTTACACCGCCATCACCGCCGCGAAACCACAGAAGCGGCTGCCAAAGGGCTGCACCCTAAAAGATGCTCACTGTACGAACAGACAGAGCGCGAGCAGTAGCAAGGCGGGGAAATTGAATTGCATTGAACAAACCACTACTCAATTTATCACAAGAGACCCGCCGCGGTGGCTCAGTGGCTAAGGCGTTGCGCTGCTGAGCACGAGGTCGCGGGTTCGATTCCCGGCCGCGGCGGCCGCTTTTCTGATGGAGGCGAAAAGCAAAAACGCCCGTGTGTACGAGATTTCGGCGCACGATAAAGATCCCCAGGTGGTCAAAATTAATCCGGAGCCCTCCACTACGGCGCGCCTCATCGCCTGCGTTGCGTCGGCGCGTTAAACCCTACAATCAATCAATTTATCACAAGAGGAACTACAGATGAGGAAAAGAGCGCGAGGAGTGTGGGAGGGGAGAAAGGAGAGAGGGGCAAGGGACAGGGGCGGCAGAAGACAATAGTCTGTCTTTGCGGTGAAGCAAGCAGATGCGCCATTGGCGCATTAATGAGAGGTTATGGCCATTACTTCACCAGGGTGCCCAATCCTGCTCTGGTGAGGCAGTGCACTACCGGCAATGGTGGCCGGCGTCAGGCCGCACCCCAAGCCTCGTTCTGGAATTCCATTACCACGCGGACAAGAAGTATTCGGAATATTGGATTGGGAACAGGTGGGAGTAAGGGTTAATGGAGAATACCTCAGTAACCTGAGATTTGCTGGTGGCGTTGCCTTGCTAAGTAACTCGTGGGACGGATTGCAAAGCATGCTTGCCGCACTAGACAAATAGAGTAGAAACGTGGGACTGAAAATTAATATTAAGAGAACTAAAGTGATGATCTATAGCCTCGGGAAAGCCCAGCGACTTGAGATAGTCGCTGGGCTGTCGAGTGGCATAACCAGCATGCGGCTGCGTGACAATCCGCTTGTGTTCTTCACGCAGTTTCTTCTCAGCATCGTACTTCCTGCGGATGGCGAGTGCACCGGCCGGCCCGGATTATTCACGGACGATCAACTTTGGAATTCAACTGACAGCAACGTTGGACCTGCTCTTCGGTGGTCGCTGAAACTACCAAGCCACGCGTCGACGACATGCGCAAGCGAGTGCGCAAGACAGATTCGGATGGCGCCACCCCTGGAAGGGGATATAAAAGGGTCAACCTCGTCGACGGCGGTCACTGGACACGGCGGCACTACCAGCATGCGGCTGCTTTATAATCCGCTTGTGTTCTTCACGCAGGTGAGACGCTACGGAAAGTGCTTCCGGTCTTATAGCCCATTTTTGTTGGTGCTGCCGTGCCCTCGGCCATGTGAAGTGCTTTATGAGCTTGCTTCGTTCTTGAGGGAGTTGCTGTTATTGGCGGGTGACATTGAAGTCAATCCTGGCCCTGACCTTGCAAAAATAGCAAAGGAACTGAATGAAATTGCCGCTGACATTAAAGAAATCAAGGAAAAACGACTGGGTGATATTGACAAGAAATTAGAGGCTCTGACTAGACTAGAAAATAGCGTTGCTAGCTGCCAGAATGAAGTAGGGATGTTGAATTGCGTAACCAAACGCTCGAAAGGCGAATTGATGACCTGGAGAACCACAGCAGGCGATACAATCTGATAGTTTACGGATTACCTGAAGAAAAGGACTAAAATAGCGAAAGCCTTGAAGAAGCCGTTAATAGCAAAGTCATTGCAGATATCCTCGAGCTTGATCCAGTAGCAATCGAACATATTCATCGCTTGGGTAAACCGGCACCAAATAAGATTAGGCCTGTCATTTTTAAGCTTATTGACTTCATGAACAAAGCACAGATACTGAAAGGGGGAGCTAAACAATTAAGGACACAGGAATTTCAATTGGCGAAGACTTCTCACGGAGAATAAGGGATGTCAGGAAGAAGCTCTGGGACAGTGGAAAACAGAACCGATTGAATAAGGAAAAAGTATCGTTGGCTTTTGATAAACTCTACATTAATAAGCAATGTTATATGTGGGACGATGTCAAGAATGAAAGAGTACTGATAAAAAAACGACATAGACCTAAGCCGCCCCATGACGAGGCAGCACGCCCAGTCACTGTCAACGCCAGTCTCTTGAACGATACCCCTTTTCATGTACCTAACGAGAATGATGACAGGAACGATCAACCCCGATTCAGCAACAGAAACAAAAACCTACGCCTTGTTAATGTAAACGCACGAAGCATTGTAAATACAACTGACCTCCTTGAAATCACTTTACTCCAACATGATCCGCACGTCACAGTAATTACTGAAACATGGCTACGCAACGAAATTAGTGATGATACAATATTCCCACTGAACTACAAAGTTTTTCGCAAAGACCGTGCCTCTAGGGGTGGCGGTGGGGCGGTTATAATCAAACAACATATTGAAGCCATATCGTTGGACGATATTGCTGACTTGGAGTGCTTGTGCATTAAGTTATCTTGTTGGGGTCAGCATTTTATTTTATACGCGCTCTACCGCCCCCCAGACACGCCCCCTGAATACTTAAGCAAACTTGAGCTACATATCTCTCAATATCACAAACATAAAATTATTCTTGTAGGTGACTTCAATCTACCAACTATTAACTGGAAAATAATGCACGCTGGTCACCAGAATGTTGAGCATGCTGACATTATGTACAGTATTATGTTCACTCATGATTTGGCCCGGCTGGTTCGCGACCCAACGCGTGTCCAAAGTTCTTACAGTTCAGTTTTAGATCTGATATTTTTCAATCGTGCGTTCAGCGAATATACCGTGTTTGTCGAAGCCGGATTATCTGATCACTATCTTGTGGGCCTTTCCGTACCACTGTTGAAACGTGGTGGTAACAAAAGCTGCCAAGTGCGGTCTTTCAAAGACTACTCCCGTGCAGACGACGCGTCCATAATTGATTATCTGGAGACCGGTCTTGTTGATTTTGACAATGATGTATGCGCTCTCTGGGCACAGTTTAAAAAAAAGTGTGAATACTGTTTAGCTAAATTTGTCCCAAGCCGAAAAAAGAAAACTCACAAACAGACCCCCTGGATAACGCGTAGTATTATTCACTTGAAACGTAAAATTAAACGTCTAAAATAGAAGCGTGCGGATTCAACTAAAATCGGACCATTGCAGGCTAGCCTCGCACAAGCTGTGCGTTCTTCTAAGGATTAATATTTCCAAACAACTCTCCCAAATTTCATAAAAAATGACCCAGATAAATTTTAGTACCACTCGACGGATAAAAAAAAGCCTGTTTCCGAAATGTTAGTAAATGACTCTATTGTTACGGACAAAGAGATTATAGCTGAGCATTTCAATATATACTTCGATAGCGTGTTTTCTAGCCCAAGTGTATATCCATCTGATGTTCCATCGTTTCACACGACAGAGGCCAACTTTGTTTCATACCGGGGTGTATTTTCCAAGCTCTTAAAAGTGAAAACAAAGAAATCAAGCGGTCCTGATAATATTCCAAACACCTTTCTTTGCCGATATGCTGAAGTGATCGCGAAATATTTTGTGATTATATTCCGTGTATCTTTGATGTCTTCAAAGCTCTCTAGTGACTGAAAGGCTGCCCGAGTTGCAACGGTATTTAAAAAAGGTAACCGCTTGCTTCTTGAAAACTATCGTCCAATATCCTTGACATCATCATGCTGTAAATTAATTGAGCATATATTCGCAAATATTAGCACCGAATATCTTGAAAATATTGCTGTCTTAACTGATTCTCGACATGGTTCCAGAAAGGGGTTTTTTACTGTGACTCAACTGCCCACTATAACTCATTCCTTTGCATCAACTCTAGATAAAAACGGTCAAATGTATGTGGTATTCTTGGATTTGAGCAAAGCGTTTGACAGGGTTCCTCATGACAGACTAATACTAAAATTCAACAATATTGGTCTTCCTAGCATCTTGGTCTTCTGGGTTATTGATTATTTAAAAAACCAAATTTAGTACGTTTTATACGTCCAAGATGTCCAGAACCAAGCCATCCGCATAATCACAAATAGCTCCTTCTATTCCAGCGCTAGCGCACTTTTTGGTCAAAATAACGTGTTGTCAGTTCGAAAACTATTCCAATATAACATTATTACTTTATTGTTAAAACTGCGGACTAATCAACTTCTTTTCCACTTTATTTAGTCAAATTGTCTCACTAATACCAACCCAACCGGATTCGCTGCAAACTACAATTACTTGCTTCCTTCAGTTTCAACAAATTATGGCAAAATGTCTTCGCATTTTTCCGCTATTTCAAACTGGAATAGTTTGCCGGATGCAATAAAGTCACTTTCTTCTTTATCGCCGTTTAAAAAGCATCTTAAAGAGTTTTTTTTGCAGTTTTGATTCGTTCACAGTAGTTGTACGAATGTGTAATTTAGCGTGTGTTTATTTTTTGTTGTTGTTGTTGCATGGTTGTTTGTTCTCGGTTTTATTGAATATGTGTGTGTTTATGGTTTTGTACTGCTAGTGGGATACAGTTTTTTTTCTTCAGTGTCAGCTACATTCCAATTCACTTTGCTCATTTTATTTTTCACTTTTTTTTTCAACGTGCGCAATAGTCGCCCCTTGAACTGCGTTAGTTTTTGTCCTTCCTTGGCATAGATTCTTTAGAGATTTCGCTTAAATGCACTGTTTCGTCTATTCGTTTTTCCTGCACATTCTGAATTGTTGTTTTGCTTAAAATTGTGATTTTACATACAATACAGTGTAGTGTGTCCAGTTTTTCCTATTTTCCTTTCTTTTTTCTTTTTTTTTCTTTTTTCTTTTTTCATTTTTCTTTGTTCCACCCTTTTTTTCTTTTTATTTTCTTCTCGTTCTTTTCTTTTAATTTAGCCTGTCTGGTAATGTTACGACATGAGTTGTTGGTTTGTATTGCTCTGTTATTTTGGCTCTATAAGTGTAACTCTGAGACTTGTGACTATTGAAATTGTCTTTAGCTGCTTTCATTGTATTTTTTCTATGTAATTATATATCGAAGGTCCCGGTGCAGTATCAACTATGGGACCCTCGTCTGGATATATCTTCACATGTAACCTTCCTCTTTTACAAGAGTCAATAAACTTCTTCTTCTTCTTCTTCTTAAATCGGGGATCAACGATCGGGTTGTCTTCCTGTCGCCTCCGGAGTACCGCAAGGGCGTGTCTTGGGACCCCTGCTGTTCCTTCTGTATATAAATGACATTGTAAGTGTAGTAGGTTCATCAGTGCAAATTAGTCTGTTCGCAGACGATTGTGTTTTGTATAAGAAAATTACTTGCCCTGAAAATCAACATGACCTTAATGACAGTGTGTTTAATGTTTTCCAATGGTGCAATCGCTGGGGAATGGCTTTGAACTTAGATAAAACTGTATGTATGCGTATTACCTGGAAGAAAAATCCACTGCAGTATACTTATACACTAAATGATTCACCTGTACAGCAAGTTTCTGAATTCAAATATTTAGGAGTAACACTCACAAGTGTAACAAGGAGTAAGACTCACAACACTCACTCATCTTGGAATCAACATATTGACCATATTTCCGCTTCCGCCTTCCGTAAACTGTCTTTCTTACGACACAAATTGAAAAAACGCTCCTTCAGATGTCAAACTCCTGGCCTACCAATCAATACTCCGACCAAAGTTAGAATATGCATGCGTAATCTGGGACCCGTTCACACAGAAAACGTCAATAAACTAGAAGGAATCCAAAGAAAAGCTGTAAGAAATATATACTCCAAGTTTCGTCACACTGATTCACCTCCTGATTTAATTAGAGGTAATGGCATTGAACCCTTTGAGTCACGACGGAAGAGATTTGGGCTTGATTACACTAGACCCGACACAGTACCTGACAGCCATATCGTCAAGGCATACGAGACACCATCACCCCGGAACCCTAACACCTTATTTTGCACTGACAGATACATTTAAATTTTCTTTTTTTCCACAAACAGTGGAAGAATGGAACTTTCTAAAAGACTCTGTTTAAAGATTCACTTTGGTTGTTTTGCTAACTGTGTATTGGTTGGTCTGTAAACCGGTACTTGTATGTTGAATTCTTTCCTTTTTACTTTTACATTTCTACCTGACTTGAGTGCCTGATATGTTCTTGCTACTTCTTCTGGGCCCACCTGCTTGGGCATGCGAAGGTCTGCAGTGTGCAATAAATGAAATGAAAGGAATGAAATGAAATGATAGTGAGGTGGTGAGGTAGCTGAAGTTGGAAGCGAACATGAAGTTGAAGTTGTGACCCCGGATGCCAACCATGAGGCAGAAATAATAGGGTGGAGTGCATTGGGCAGGCATTCGCAGATAGTGAATGACAGCCTACCAGCCAGAAGTGTTCGGTCGCCCCGCGTTTCGCAAGCTTGGGGCTGAACAGCGCTTACGTTGGCGAAAGGTACTCGAGCTACATCGAGGACGTTGTCGACCTTTGCAGGCGCGTAAATCCTGCTGTGCCGGAGTCCGAGCTCAAGCACGGCTTGAAAGGCATCGCGGACGGCGCGTTCCAAACGTTGCTCAGAAAGAACTCGCTGTCGGTTGGAGACGTCATCAAATGGTGTCTTAGCTACGACGAGCTCAGGAAGCAGCGTATTTCCACCCGCCACCACTCCCCGAACGATGAACCGGATCGGACCTCACTTCCAGCGCTTGTAATCTCCCCTGATCTTGCGTCTCTTCTTGCGCACATTGAACAATTCGGGTTCGAGGAGGTTGCGCGTCAACTGAACCTTCTGCCATTGGCAATCCACACATTCACGCCCCTTGACTACGACGGTGCACCGCGTAATAAAAGTCCAAGTCGCCGAAGCGCTGCCGTCAGCTCTACAGCCTACGTCCTCGACTGCGCACCTGGTCCCGCCTGTTACTGCACACCTCGACTCGCCCATGGCCGCACCCGCAGCCGTGCCCGTGGCCGCGCCTTTATTTTCACCAATGGCAGCACCGATTCCTTTGGCCGCGGCGCGCCCTCCGCCTCCCCCGAGGCAGGGCCTTACACTTATGCTGCGGTTTGTGCCCAACCACCGCCAGCCACATTTCAGCTGTTGCAGTACACCACGAGCCCGCGGGTGCTCCCATATCCTCGAGCGGCAGCTCAGGGCCCCAACCCGTGGCTCACGTCCGATAATCGGCCCATATGTTTCGCGTGTAACGTTCCAGGACATGTCGCACGTTTCTACCGGCGCCGACCCCCTCCTTTGAGTGACGTTTCTCGGGGGTCCGAATTTGCGTCTCAGTTACACTCCGCTTCCGTTCCTACCGGATCAATGCCATACTCCTATTCACCACGTGGCTTTCCCTTTTCTGGACGCCGTTCTCCTTCACCACGCCGCCGTTCCATTTCCCCGATGCGGCCCCGTGGGAACCCTGCAGCCGAGAGAAACTAGTAGCCGCAGTTCCTGAGGCACGAGCTGCGGAACCGTCGAACGTTCTAAGTCCTCATATTTCGCCTTCAAATGTGATTGATGTGATTGCGGAAGGTACCCTGCACTCGTGCTTATTGACACTGGAGCCGCCGTATCTGTGATTCAATAAACTTTTCGCTGCAAAATTCGTAAAGTGATGACGCCGCTTTCGGGATTTACTTTTCGCACTGCCAATGCACAGCCCGTTCAACCGCTAGCCATCTGCACCGCCGCATTACCATTCAGCCATCCCTCACATAGTTGAACTGGTCATCCTTCGCTCATGGCCTCACGATGTTATCCTCGAGTGAGATTTTTTGCCACGTAACCATGATGTCATCGATTGCTTCCGCGCAGAAGTTGAACTGTTTTCACGCAGTACTAGTACAGCGGAGACTACCAGCGGGAAATTGGTTGCTACTGAAGATGCCATCATTCCCCCGTTCTCTTCTGTCGTTTTACCTGTGTCGTCAACCGATGTTCTGGACGCCACCGTTGTCTTCACGTAACCCCGTCTATTTTTGTCACGCAAAAATCCTCTCCTGCTCTTCGCTGTCCTGGAAATGAGATGTGGTTCAAGCATGATGTCGATTTCTGACCCGTCATATTGTACGTCCCGAGTGCTTCGCGGCTAATGTCTTGGGTGCGTCGAAGTTGGTGCGCCAGATCTTGCCGCCCTGGTCTATCTCGACGCCCTGAGCCCCGACGTCCCTTTTAATCCAGACTTTTTCTGCCCCCCATCGACGCCGACCTCACTCAGGAGCGAAAAAACCGGCTACTGGTTCTACAACGATTCCGCTCATCATTCGACTCCCAGCTAATATCCCTGGGGTGCAGGTCAACTGTCTCTCATCAGCTTGACACCGGCAACCACGCACCACTGTGCCAGCGACCGTACCGTGTGTTACCCAAGGAGCGTCGAGTTATCGAGGAGCATGTAGCGGATATGCTGAACGGGGACATTATGCGAACCTCCACGAGTCCGTGGCCTTCTCCAGTCGTGCGCGTCATTAAGAAGGATGGGTCTATTAGGTTTTGCGCCGACTATTATAGCCTCAATAAGACTACGCGAAACGACGTCTTTCCACTACTTCGAATAGTTGACGCGCTAGACTGCTTGCAAAATGCCGAGTTCCTTTCTTCATTAGATTGGCACTCGGGTTACTGGCAACTACCTATGGCTGAGTCTGACAGACAGAAAACAGCGTTTGTGGCACCGGACGCCCTCTAGAATTTAACGCTATGCCCTTTGAACAGTGAAATGCGCCAGCGACATTCGTGCGAATATCGCTGCGAATGACGCATGCCTTTAGATTTGATCTCTAGTGGCTTAACTCAGTCGCCCAGATCGCCGAATTGGTAAGGCATTCGACATCAAATCGAAAGGCGTGGGTTCGTTCCCCACTCTGGGCGCGTGTTTTTCTTTCTTTCTTTCTTCCTTACGTATATTTAAAAATGTTAGCTTGACTAAGGGTAGTAAAAAAGAGCCTAACAACACACGTATGCCTACTTCGGCATTGTAGACTGGCGGCCTATCTTTCAGTATTTTCTCAACGAGCCGCTCTTTTCCTAACTATATTATTCTGCGAAAGCCTAGCGAGGGTCTGGGATCTGGCAGCCTTGATACTAATGTAGCATTAGAGGGTTTCCCACCAGTTACCCGCCCATGAGAGGCTGCAGATGTTCGTGTCACGCCCCAGTGGTTGAAAAGAAGGTACCCTTCTCCCCGTGTACTCAGAGTGGCGCTGGCTACCCCCTCAAGCGTCAGATACAGTTCTAGCAAATATAACTACCCCAGAAAGTGAAGAACACAGTCGCCCAGAAAGCCGAATTGTTAAGGTATTCGTGGTCATATCAAAAGGCATGGGTTAGGTCCCCACTCTGGGCGCGTGTTTTCTTCTCTTTCTTTCTTTCTTTCTTTCGTTCTTTTTTACGTATATTTAAAATATATCAACTTGACTAACGTTGGTTAAAAAAGAGCCTAACAACGCCTCCTTTGGCATTGTAGACGGCCGGCCTATCATTCTGTATTGGGCCTCGAGTTCTTCCGGCTGCCAAGCCGTCGTGAGACAGCAGAGAGACGTCTAGTTAGGATGAGCGTTTTAATCGAACTTGCTGCGGGTGCAGCGCGAGGGTTCAGCGCGAGCCCGTGCCACAGCTTCGTTGCCAGATGGGACTGTTGATGATGAGCGTCGTCCGCCATGCCCGAAGAGAAAGGTTCCAACATTCTCCCCCGCCGACAGATGACGTTAGTTGGCCTCCAAGGGGTACAGAGTTGAACCGGACGGTCGACTATTTTGTTGCAAGGCAATCGTAGGTAACAGGAACGCACTTTTCCATCCCGTCCGCGATGGAGTTCTTGAAGAAGTACAAGGGTCCACATCTGCGTTGGACGATGCTTTCCACCGACGAGAACGACGTTTCCTTTCTTTAATATCTCAACCCCCTTGACCTGGTTGGTGGAGAGGTTTTTTTACACACTCAGTTATTCCTTGTCCAAGCGGGTCCAGAACGCTTTCAAGTCATCTTCCCTTCTAGTCCTATGAACTCGCAGCTGGTCTACTGATTTGTTGGGGTCATTAGTGGCTTCGTATGGTGGCAACGCCGTAAACCTCCTCCCGATGAGAAAACTCGCAGGAGACAGTCGGCATGGTTCCTTTACGTCATTGAAAACGTATGTGATGGGTCGAGGGTTTTGAACAGCTTCCACTTCGGTTAGAAGCGTGGCCCACTCCGTGCAACTCACTAGGCGCCTGCACAACATTTTCTTTAAGCACATCTTGTTGGATCGGACCAGTCTTTCATAGAAGCCTCCCCACCAAGGAGAGCTTGGGCAGATAAACTTCCACTGCATCCTTGAACTTGTAAAAATGGACTGAACATCCGGGTGTCTAATCATCTTGCACAGTCTTTCAAGTTCTTTTGAAGCGGGAACAAAAGGTGATGCGTTGTCACTGTAAATAGTTTTACATAACCTACTCCGGGACAAGAACCTTCGCAGAGCGCAAATGAAGGCTTCCGTTGTGAGGTCTTCGACAAGCTCCAGATGCATAGGCTCTTGTGACCGCACAAGGAAACAGAACAACGTATGTTCGTGCTTGACCTTGGCCTTTGATGTACAGGGGTCCAGCAAAATCAACTCCTCTTACAGAGAAAGGAAAAGCTTGCGTTGTTCTGTCTTTCCGTTGCGGAAGCGTTTCCTGCGCTACGGGCTGGGACTGTAGTCGTTGGCAGACAAAACACTGTCGAATAGTTTTTTTTTACTAGTTGCCGGGCGTGTGGAATCCAGAACCTCTCATGGACTTGGGTTAGTGTGTCACGTACTCCCCCATGTAGGACCTGTGCGTGGGGGTGCTGGATCACGAGCGATATCAAGTTCCTGTCCACAGGTATGGGCACGTGGGCTCTGTAGGTGTCGCTGGCAAGTACCCTCCCCCGAACTCGCAACAAACTGTCATCGCCTGGGAAAATTCACAACCATTTTATAGGGCTTTTTGAGGGTAGAGGTTTTTTTGTGTCGATAGATTTAACCTCAGCGTCAAAGTGATCCTATTGTTCCACTCGAACAAGAGAAATCTCTGCACGTGTGAACGATGCTGTTTCTTGGGTAAAGCTGATTGACTTTCTTGCCATCCATCACGTCTGGCCCGACCACACCAAGTTGTTAGTTGCGCAAGAACAGCTGCGCGACGCTGCCCGAGCGTGGCACGTTTACGAAGGTTCCTCCCATTCGTCCTGGGAAAGTTGGAGCAGAGCGTCAATCGCTGCAGTTGGTATCTGGAGTGCCAGCTATGACGCTCGCTTCATGGAAATGCGAGCTCGTCGCCAAGGCTCCAGAGTAAACGTCATGACCTATATCTACGACAAGCTGCGCCTGCTCGCGCACTGTGACTTCTCCTGGGTGTCTCTTTTTGCTAGGCAGTATGACATTGGCGGCCTGGCCGACCCCGCTCATGCTGCAGTCTTGACCGTGCAGCCGCGGTAAGGGAACCCTCAGGCGTCCATCCGCCTGGCAGCAGAATTGCAGCAGAGCACAACCCAGCGACCACCGCAGCCTTACCTGTAAACGTCTCCGCAGTCCCTGGAATTGTCTGCTGGCCCAAACACGCAGACGAATAACGCGTCACTAAAGGCTGAAGACGGGGCCCCGCATTCAAAGCCTCCATACCAATCCGGTGACCCGCCGATGGTTTCCTCCCTGCAGACGCATGCGTTTCTCGCCGGTGAGTCATCTTTGACGTCTGCAGGCCCGGATGAGTTGGCGTTTTCAGAGAGCGGGCCTCTGCTGTCATGCAACTTCAGTCTACTGGGAGACCGTCGAAGTCCGATGGAGGCAAACGAGCTCCAGAACTCCGAAAGCTGCGTCGGCGAAGATGGCTACCGGGAGCGTCATCAGGGAACGTGCGTGAGGCTCAATGGCATCGTATTTATGAGAAGCAGTGCCACCAACAAGTCGGCGCTTTCCCTGCTGACCTACAAATGTCCACCGGAGCAGCGACCGGATGTATTGAATCTCACTCCCTTCCCCCCAAGTAAACTAACCGAAGACAGATCGTACCACTTGGAGAACATTACAACTGATACTCCGAGCGGCTTATCCGGAAGCGTTTGTGAAGCCTCCAGTCAGGAGGAAGACATCGTGTTAGCTCCGTCCGATGCGCCTGAGCTCGAAAACATATCGGAAGAAGCTAGGGACGAGGTAGCGTCAAGAATCTTAACAGATAACGAGGAGGGTGAAGGACACAAGGAGGCAATCATTGCAGACAAGAACTTTTCAGAGACCCTCGCCCAAGTAGATAGTGATAGAAGTGAAGGAAAGAACACCAAAGAGACGATGGAATCATCCAGGAAGGAAAAAAAAACCGAAGAACACAAGAGCGGCGGAACAAGTACACAGAACACGAACCTTCGAGAAGCCGCCGTGGCTTCCTTTGGAGCGAAAGAAAGCACTTGGTGCCAGCTAGAGAGGAAGAGAGGAGCCACAGAACCACGAGACATGCCTTTATATATATATATACATATATATATATATACATATATATATATATATATACATATATATATATATATACATATATATATATATATATACATATTGTGACGTGGCAATGAAGGCACTGCTCGTAATATGTGTTGACAGGCAAATACGAGCTGGTAGCTAAAGCAGCAACAGTGTTCCAGGTACAGCGCGCACGTCCGCAAGACTCTCAGCGTCGTCGTCGTCTCTCTCTCAAGGCTGTGTACCAGCTTGGCAGTGGCGCATATCCCTGGAGGAGAGGTTGGCCATAACTCAACACCTGGATTGCCAATGTGCAAGAGCCCGTGACATAACCCCCGGCGGCGAGAGCACCGACCCGGTGCAAACGACGGAACAAGGTTAGAGGCAGCTTGAATCGCGGGAATGGTACAGCTTCAGTCGGGAGACGTGCAAGAGTTGCGACGTTGAATGGGATGACGACGAAGGCGTGAGGGGTCCAATTTCGTAGGTCACGGGAGTTACCATACGTAGGATGCGGTAAGGGCCCGTGAAACAGAGCAGTTTTTCAGAGAGGCCGACGTGGCGCGATGGGGTCCACAGGAGGACTAAAGTGCCAGGGGCGAAGTACACATCGCGGTGGTGCTGGTCATAGCGCCCTTTCTGGGCTGCTTGTGCTGTCGATATCCTGGCGCGGGCAACCTGTCGGGCCAAGTCAGCGTGCGCTATCGCGTCTCGGGCATATTCGCTTCGCATGGTCCCCGAATTAGGCAATGCGGTGTCCAATGGCAAGGCAGGGTCGCGCCCAAAAAGAAGAAAGAAAGGAGAGTAGCCAGCAGTGTCGAGGCGAGAAGAATTGTAAGCAAAAGTAACGTAGGGTAGTGGTACGTCCCAGTCACTGTGGTCGGCGGACACGTACATGGCCAGCATATCCGTGAGCGTCTTGTTAAAGCGTTCAGTAAGTCCGTTTGTCTGGGGGTGATAGGCGGTGGTAAGGTTGTGCTTCATACGGCAGGAACGAAGGAGGTCATCAATAACTTGAGACAAGAAGTAGCGCCCACGGTCCGTAAGCAGTTGACGAGGAGCGCCGTGGTGCAAGATTACATCATGCAGGAGGAAGTCGGCTACGTCTGTGGCACAGCTGGTGGGGAGGGCACGTGTGATAGCGTAACGCGTTGCATAATCGGTGGCGACAGCAATCCACTTGTTTCCCGACCGGGACAAGGGGAAAGGGCCAAGCAGGTCCAATCCTACACGAAAGAATGGTTCTGCGGGGACAGCGATTGGTTGAAGGGTGCCCGCTGGAAGTAAACGAGGCGTCTTGCGGCGTTGGCAGAGGTCACAAGCCGTAACGTATCGCCTCACGGACCGGTAAAGGCCCGGCCAGTAAAAGCGCCGACGCACACGGTCGTAAGTCCGAGCCACGCCAAGGTGACCAGCTGTGGGCGCGTCGTGAAGCTCGCGGAGGACGTCAGAGCGGAGATGCTGAGGCAGAGCAAGTAGCTCGTCAGGCCCGTCCTCGCGAAAGTTTCGGCGGAACAAGACGCCATCACGAAGCATAAATGCACGCGTAGAAGGGTCGGCCGGCTCGGAGCTGAGACGTTCGATGATCTTGCTAAGAGTCGGATCACGGCGCTGATGGTCTGCAATGTTGAGCAATTCCGACAGAGCGAATACGCCGGGGTCGTCGTCATTGTCTCGAGGGTCAGGGGGGTCAACAGGGTGACGAGACAGGCAGTCCGCGTCCCTGTGCATGCGACCAGACTTGTAGACGACCGAGTAGTCGTATTCCTGTAGCCGTAATGCCCAACGACCAAGTCGTCCGGTGGGGTCCTTTAGAGTGGAAAGCCAGCATAACGCATGGTGATCCGTAACTACGGCGAATGATTTACCGTACAAGTACGGACGGAACTTGCTTACAGCCCATACAAGTGCGAGGCATTCACGCTCAGTGATAGAATAGTTGCGTTCGGCCGGGCTCAAAAGGCGACTGGCATACGCTATCACTCTGGTGCGACCGGCCTGTTGCTGGACCAATACAGCTCCTATGCCATGCCCACTCGCATCAGTACGAACTTCTGTCGGAGCCGTAGCATCGAAATGGGCCAAAATCGGACAACGGGTCAGACGGTCAATGAGAGTGGAAAAAGCCGTAGCTTGCGCGGAGCCCCACGAGAACGAAGTATCGGTCTTTAGAAGATCCGTGAGCGGGCGGGCTATGTCAGCGAAGTGCTCGATGAAGCGGCGGAAGTAAGAACATAGCCCAACAATGCTGCGAACGTCCTTCGCAGATCGAGGGACAGGAAACTCATTGACGGCGCGCACCTTGTCAGGGTCAGGTCGCACACCATCAGCGTCTACTACATGTCCGAGGATCTTAAGTTGTTGGCCGCCGAAATGGCATTTGGACGCGTTGAGCTGGAGGCCGGCTCGGCGAAAGACCGCAAGGATGTCCGAAAGACGTTGGAGGTGTGTCTCGAATGTTGGGGCAAACACGATGACGTCATCCAAGTAGCAGATGCACGTCGACCACTTGAAACCACGCAACAGCGAGTCGATCATCCTTTCGAACGTCGCAGGCGCATTACAAAGACCGAACGGCATGACCTTAAATTGGTACAAGCCGTCCGGCGTCACGAAAGCGGTCTTTTCGCGGTCCATGGCGTCAACAGCAATCTGCCAATACCCAGATCGTAGGTCGATAGACGAGAAATATGACGCACCGTGAAGGCAATCGAGGGCATTATCTATACGAGGGAGCGGGTAAACGTCCTTCTTAGTGATTTTATTCAAATGCCGGTAGTCAACGCAGAAGCGCCACGAACCATCTTTCTTTTGCACCAAGACGACTGGTGATGCCCACGGACTTGAAGAAGGTTCGATGACGTCCTTGTTCAGCATTTTCTCTACCTCGTTTTGGATGATTGCTCGTTCCGTATGAGACACCCGATATGGTCGCCGGTGTATAGGGCCCGCATCGCCGGTGTTGATGCGATGCGTGACCTTTGAAGTCTGGCCTAACGGGCGGTCGTCCAAGTCAAAGATGTCCCGGTAGGATGCCAGTAGCTCGTGCAGTTGGCGAGATTGTGAGGCGGAAAGGTCTGACGACATCATCTTTGTTAAGTCATCGGAGGTCGGCGGATGACCTTTCGGACCGTCGGGCGCACTTGATGAGACACCAGTGGACACAGAAGAGAGCTGGCATCCATCGAGGGGACAAACAGTGGCCAGTGACATTCCCTGTGGAAGCACTTGGCAGGAAGGACCAATATTTAAGAACGGCAAGCTTATTTGATTTTGTGTGACCGTGACGACTGTATGAGGAAGCGCCACGTCGTGTCGTAGGAGAACATCAGTCAGAGGGGAAACAATGTACTCGCCGTCCGGTACAGGTGGGCACGGGGACAAAGGGACGTACGTTATGGCTTTTGGAGCTAATCGGAGGTGTTGGGCAGAGCATAGACGGTGATGAGGTTCAGTGTCGGTAACAGGACCGATCGGCAGATCCAGACGAAGGATACTGGAAGCGCAGTCTATAAGGGCGGCGTGGTCAGTAAGAAAATCAAGACCAAGAATAATGTCATGAGGGCATGCGTCCAGGACGGTGAATAGGACCGGAATTTTATGTCCTGCGATGCCAACTCTAGCTGTGCAGAGACCTGCTACGGTGGGCGTCCGACCGTCGGCGACTCGTACAACGTTGGAAGGAGCAGGCGTCATAACTTTGTGCAGGCGACGGCGAAGGTGCGAGCTCATGACCGAAATGTTTGCACCTGTGTCGATTAGGGCGTCCACACGAATACCGTCAATATCAATTTCCAAAAGATTGTGTTTCGTCGTATTATTGAAGAGAGGATTTTCGGGCCAGGTCGGAAATGCAGCATCACCTCCGGGAGCTGCATGAGCTAGTTTCCCGGAGAGGTAGCGGCGTAAGAAGCAGACGGAGAAGGGCGGTGGGGTTGGGGCGAACGAGACTGGCGACGTTGTGGGGACGGGGAGCGGCCAAAACGGGTGCCTTGTGGACTGCCGGAAGCGTCATGCTGCTGGTAACCAGGTATGAATTGGTGGTTCCTGTCGCTGGAGTAGCTTGTACCAGGAAACCTTGGCGGTGGCGGCGGCGACGACCAGCGGTAACGGCAGTAGCGAGACACGTGCCCAATGCGAGAACAGGTAAAGCAGATTGGCCGGTTGTCAGCGGTGCGCCATTCTGTAGGGTTGCGGCGGCGGTAACGGGGTGGGGCGTCGTAGCGGCTGGGCATTCCGCTCCGTGGAAAGGGAGTGGAGGAGCTAGCGGGTGTGTGCGAGCACGTCAGAGCACACACAGGATGAATGCCCAGGTTGGCAACTTCTTCACGCACGACTGCCTGGATGAGTGCTACAGTCGGGGCATTTCGGGCATGGTCGTATTGAGGCGCGATAGCCGGAGCCATGGCCTCTATTTCGCGGCGCACTATCGTCGTCAGAGGGTCGGTACGAGTAGCCAGGTCATCGGTCGGCGGTGGGCGGGGTGGCGTTGCCACATCCGCACACGACGATGTTGCCGCGGTGTGAGGGAGGCGGGTGAACGATTGCGCTACGCGACGACACTTTGCTTCTTCAAACCGGCGGCATTCCTTCCAGACGCACTCAACGGTGGTGCAGTCTTTGCAAATCAGCAAATTAAAAGCATCGTCCGCAATGCCCTTAAGGATGTGCCCAACCTTGTCGGATTCAGACATGCTGGGGTCTACTTTTGAGCAGAGCGCCAAAACGTCCAGAATATAAGCCACGTACGACTCGGTAGATGACTGGACGCGAGAAGAGAGGTCTTTCTTTGCGGCAAGCTGGCGCGCCACGGATTTACCGAACAAATCGCGCAGTTCCTGCTTGCATTGATCCCAACTGGTCAGCCTGGCTTCGTTGGTTTGGAACCACACCAGAGCGGGTTTTTTCAGATTTAGGGGTAGATTGGCCAACATGAAAGTGTAATCCCACCGGTTGTGGATGCTGACGCGCTCGTACATGCTGAGCCATTGATCAATGTCCTCATTGTCAGCGCCAGAGAAAAAGCCGGGGTCGCGAGGTGGGGAGACAATGACTATCGGGTTGGTGGATGCCGGCTCACGGGTTGGTGGCATCGTCCCGCGATGGATGATACGCCCTCGCCGAAGCTCCGTGTTGTGCCAAGACTGGCGGGACAGAGGTAGGGAACTTGCACCTCCACCACAAGATGGGACGTGGCAATGAAGGCACTGCTCGTAATATGTGTTGACAGGCAAATACGAGCTGGTAGCTAAAGCAGCAACAGTGTTCCAGGTACAGCGCGCACGTCCGCAAGACTCTCAGCGTCGTCGTCGTCTCTCTCTCAACGCTGTGTACCAGCTTGGCAGTGGCGCATATCCCTGGAGGAGAGGTTGGCCATAACTCAACACCTGGATTGCCAATGTGCAAGAGCCCGTGACAATATATATATATATATATATACATATATATATATACATAAGAAGAGCGTACTTCTACTTTGTGCGTATTCCTGCAGCAACTAAGGACTCCACTTCACGACTATATACATATATATATATACATATATATATATAAATATATATATATATATAACACAGAAATACGAGTTGGCAGTCAAGAACACCGCGGAAAGCAAAGAGGAGGATGTGGTAGGTCATTGAAAACAGATAAAGAACTTCTTTCTCTCCGAATTCTTTATCTGTTTTCAATGACCTACCACATCCTCCCCTTTGCTTTGCGTGACTGCCAACTCCTATTTCTGTGTTAATTTCAACAAGCTATTCTGATTCAGTAAATATATATATATCAGAATAGGAAATGAGGGGCTCGTTGCAAGTAAGACAGAAATAAGGGTTGGTAGTCAAGAAAACCACGGAAAGCAAACGGGGGGGGGATGTGGTAGATAATTGAAACAGATAAAGAATTTCGAAAGAAAGAAAGTGGAGAAAAATGCCCGCCAGGTGGAATCCGAACCAACGACCTCCAGAATACTGGTCTGGTGCGATAACCACTACGCTACCGGCGGGGCTATATTTCCGCTCCACTTTCTGGGTATTTATGTTAGGTATTTTTGTTTTCTGCGCTTGGGGGTGGCTACCACCCACAAGCTTATAACGAACGTGGCTTATAACGAACGAGTGGATGTGCCTGAGTCGGGTCTCTTCCCACGTGCCCCTCTTTCGGACGTCGTTTGAATGCGTTCGCTGCTTTCGCGATGAGCCGGGAGATGATGTCACTGTTTCCTCCATGCGTTTTGATTACCATGCCGAGTATTGTGACCTTTCTGATTTGTGGGATTACGTTGCCTGACCTTATCGTGATTTTAATCTCCTCGCATTTTCGTGGGTTGGTCTTGGGTGTGCGTTGCCTGAAGGGAAGACATAGCAGGAGTTCCGATTTACTCGGCGAGCATCTCAGTCCGATGCGTTCCAGTTGATCCTCAATTGCGTAGATCGCCGCTTGTGGTGCGGACTCGATGCGGGCGTCGCTGTCACCTACCACGCACAGGGTTTTGTCGTGCGTATAAATGGTGTGTCTGGAATCGTCAATGCTCGCGCACATCTCGGCCGCCCCGATTATTGCAAGGTCGAAAAGCATCGGCGAGATGACCGACCCTTGTGGCGTGCTGGTGCTGCCAAACTTCTCTTGCGTTTGAAGGTCGCCTGCTCGTACCTGGGTGGTCCTGCCCGTGAGGAAATCTTTGATCTAATGGTAGGATCTTACTCCCATGGTGAGCGTTGAGACCTGGGACACGATCGCCGATTGCTTCGCCTTATCCAAAGCTCTCTGCAGGTCGAGACCCAGTATCACTTTGTTGTCATCAGTGTTGCCTTATTGATTTGGTGCTTGAGTTGTACCATTGCACCTACCGTCCCTAGATGCTGTCTGTAGCCGATGTGCGTCACCGGGTAGAGGTCTTCCCGTTCCCGATAGCCTTCCCACCTGTTAACCAGGATGGGCTCAAGTACCTTGGCCACGCAAGACGTGAGCGATATGGGCCAGAGGTTTTCCGTGTCAGGTGGCTTCCTTAGCGGAGGAATTGGGATTATTCTGGCTTTCTTCCACTGCTTCGGCAGCGTGCCTGCTCCCCAGAATTTGTTAAAGTAATTCCAAAGGTTTTTGACTGATTCGTCGTCGAGGTTCTTGAGTGCCTTGTTCGTGACAAGATCCGGGCCGGCCGCCGACCTGCTTTTGAAGTCTTGTAGAACGTTGTGGACCTCCTTCACGTTGATGTCCCGGTAGAGTCTTTCGTCGAGTAGTACGCCGTATGGCCCGTGTTGTTCTGTGGGTGTATTTCATGTATTTGTCGCTGATGCGCTTCCTTACGTCGTCGGTTCTGTGCCTTGAGACTTCCTGGTGGATGTGCTTGACCAGACTGTCTCACTGGTGTGACTTTGTCTTGGATTCGTCGAGCAGATGTTGTAGCTGGTTTTATGTTTTCCCGCCATGCATCTGACCGTCAGCTACGGTTGCAGATCTCCTTCCACTGCTGGGCGCATAGCGTGCAGTTGTGTTTCTGGATTGCGTGGCTGAGCTCCGCGTCTGTCTTGCTTAGCTAGCGGGGGAGACGCGGTTTTAATGAGTAGCAGTCTTTGCTGAGTACCCCACAGCCAGGACCGCGTAACGTCCTGAATTTTCACAAAAATGCAGATATCGCGGAAGTTCCACCTGTAATCGCTATAATGGCGTAAAATGGAGATAACTGGTCGCACGAAACTGACAAAGTAAAACTAAGAAAAATACAAATAATTACGAAAAAATTACGCCCAACTCCCCTCGCGGGAACCCTGGTGTGATGCGACGCTCAAGGGGGTTCCGTTGGGTGTTTCCGTTGGATCGATTAGTCAAATTGCGTGAAACGCGTAGTGAACGTGAATTGCGTTTCAATCACATCGTTGGGTTCCACGCGAGGGGATGCGGGCGTAATTTTGAGCATAATGAGAGACATTGTTGTTGTCGTTTAGACGGAGGCTTTATTAAAGGAACCGTCGGATCAAGCAACCGTCGGTACTGCGAGAGAGAAAGTGCAAGCGCAAGCGCAAGCGCGGGCGACCGTCGACTGAGAGACCGGCCAGAGCGCGGCACGCACCCGAAGGAGAGGAGACCGCGGAGAGAGAGAGTACTGCACATGCGCACAGCGCGCAGCGCCGCCCACCGGCGGAGTGAGAGTGCGCTGCGCCACGCGCCCGCAGATGTTGGGCGAGAGTGTTCGCTATCGGAGAGAGGAAAGGGGGTGAGCGGAGGAGAGACGCAGCTGTGCGGACGCGGACGACAACGACGACGGACGCAGGACAGGGCCGCCGGCAAGAGATGCTCCTCTCAGCGTCGCATCTAAAAATCGCGAAAGATGTAACGCCTTGCATTCCCACAGTAATGCAGAATTCGCGAAAGTTCAAAATGGAATACTTATAATAACGTGAATGGAGATAATTTGATGTACTAAAATTCCGAACACTAAAACATAAGAAAACTATTAAAAAACTACGGAAAATGTCAAAATTGATACCTCGTGGCATTTCCACAATAATGCATATTTCGCGAAAGCTCCCTCTGTAATCGTTATAATAGCGTAAATGGATGTAATTGGTCAAACGAAATTTTGAAAACTGAAATAGTAAGAAAAATATAAAATAACTACGGAAAATGCTGAACCGCGTAACGCCCTGCATTTTCACAAGAATGCAGACTTTGGGAAAGTTCCGCCTGTAAGCGTTATAATAGGGTAAATATAGATATTTGGTGGAACAAACTTTCGAAAATAGGAAAATAAGAAGCATATAAAATATTACAGGAAAACTGCGAACCGTGTCACGCCCGGCATTTCCACAATAAGCAAGATTTTGTGAAAGTTTCACCTGTGATTATTATGCGTGTTCTCCACCGGTTAAGCGTCGACTCCTTAGGTTCAATGAGGTGAGCTAAGCGACTGCCCATTCTGTTGGTTTATGCGTCCGTTTCTATTTCCTTGGTTGAATTTCGTACTTTTAGTTTCCGACGAACAGCTTTAATAATGATGCCTCGTACGGTGGGCGCCTGCACGCTTTCTAGTCTTTTTTTGTTTTGTGCAAAGAGGGGGGTGGATAGGGGTGAGGAAAAGCAGAAGAGTCTTATGTAAGAGTCTTGGTACATGAGGGGTGTGAGAAGAAGCGTGAATGGGAGAGACAGGATGAGGGAGATAGGATCGGCAGGTGGACGGATAGAGGAGTGCAAAAGCACCTGGGAGTGGGAGGAAAAAGGTAACGAGGCAGTAAGGGAAAGAGAAGAGGAGTCTAGGGTGGGTGTTGCCTGGCAGAAGCTGTAAAAACGCCGATTCCGATATCGTCTTCGGTGAAGGAAGCATATACGTCTCGTATTTCTCCAAAACTATTCTGTTATCCCGAATATTGTAATCACAACCAATGTCGCCACGAAAATATTTTTTATTCCGTAGTTTTCTCCCTGGCTCTCCCTATTTCCTCATTTTTTAGGCTATATTTTTTTGTAGAACTTGGCTTTAAAGGAGTGTATTCTGTTCATATTGCAGGATCTCGTTGCTTTGCTCGGCATCCCTTCATGCCGTGCGAGCCGAAAGTTGTGGGTAATAAGATGTAAATTCCAAATATGAGGAGCGCGAAAGAAATACCTGGTCATAGAATCCCTAGAAAAATTGTTTGCCCTTTCCAGGGTTGTTTGTCTGGTTAAACGGCGGCGTACATACCGTTGCCGCATCTGGCTTACGCCACCAGTATGAGCGAAATACTCCGCCAGGTGAATCTGTTGCTGTTCATGACATCTTTTTTTTGCGAGTCTGGCGTGCCGTTGTGAAAACCCTTAAATAGGAACCGTCTTTCTCGCGGCACCTCAAACCAGGGAATTTCTTCAGTAATGAAATCATAATTTAAGTGCAAGGCTGACATTTAATAAAAATTTCTAAATCTGCTAAGTGGGGTACCTCAGTTCTAATTCCGCACAGGCGTTGTGCTACAAGGCAGTGTGGTTTCGCCATCGGCGAACTCCAGCCATATTGAATACGAGGTAGGAAATACAAGTGATACTGCTGGGCTAAAGTCCCTCCGTACTGCTCTCATCCGCGTCCCTGTAGCGGCCCTGGACGGTTGGGATAGGGGTTTACGCTGGGACAACCGGAATGTGTTCAGTAACCCAGCACGTCACTCACGGCGTATTCTCGGGCCATTCGGCGACGTATAAGGCATATCCACCTAGTCTCACTGACACGTTTTCGTGATTGAAAGTAAAGAGACCCTGAAAAGAAAACAAGGTAGAAAATTACGACCATGCAAACGTGTTGGCATGGTCCAGTGCCTTACCATGCGTCCAGTGCCTTAGATTACCATGCATTACTTAGATTACCATGCCTTAGATAACTATGCATCCAGTGCCTTAGATTATTGAACACAGATATCGATAGTGCAAAAGTTTGTAATAATAATAAAGTCGGCCTTTTTAATAAAGAATGCATTCGAATTGCTCAAAAATAGTTGTGCATGTTCAAAAACTACTTTACATTTAAAAGTTGACACAAGAGTGTGTCTCTACCTTTTCGTAGTTGTCGGAAGAGAAAGAACTGCGGAAATGGAGAACTACGTGGAAAGTAGCGGCATAAAACTTTTGCGTATTTGTACGAAACCGAGCAAGTAAGAAAGCGAGCGAATAGAGAAAAAATTCCCCGTATTTCCCCGAGGGGAAGAATGTGAAAGTGCGAATGCACGAGTTGAATTTGCGCGGTTCGGTAATGTTCGCGAAAGAGATATCACACACACACACACAACTACAAAGAAAGAAAGATGCATTTATTCACAGACACCTATTTGTGTTGTCGTTGTACTTGATTGCTAAAGCGGATCTCAGCTTTGAAATTTCGTGTCAGTACTCCTTTAAGCGGGTGCATTAGCCCTTCTCACGCCCGATTCCTGGCCAATCCCTCACGTCGGTATGTGCCATGTCAGCGGCCAGGCAGCGCGCGCCCATCTCCCCCCGTTGCCAAGGAAGACGAGGAGATTCCTGGCCAATCCCCCACGTGGGTATGTGATGCGGACATCGCCGGTGGACGCAGGTTCAGGGTCGCTTAAGAAGTGCATTGCACTTAAAAAAAATGTTCTCGGGGGTGGGCGGTGGTCAGGACTTTTGACTGGGGTGGTTGCTGGGCTCTTGGCTAGACTCTCTGCTTCGAGTTTTCCAAGTTGGCCAACCCCTCTGACACCAATTGAGACCACTTGCCCGCAACGGCACATGTGCTTAGTCAAAATCGGTACACCTACCATTCCCCTCATTGCTACTAAGGGGTTGGACATGTTGCAGTGGGATTCCCAAAAAATGAAAGGAGCCAAACCCGGTGCGTTCGTGTAAAATACTCGCATCCAGCGGGGCTGATCGTGAAACGTGTCCCCGGGATAAAGCAGTGTACCATCCATGTACACCTGCAAAGGCAAAGAATACAAATCAGCAGGTACACATCGATCGTTTTACATGAGAGGAGTGCGAAAGAAGCAGAACTTAACGGCAGATTTCCTGCCGAAAACGTGAAAATTCGCGCAGCTCAGCAAAAACACGTCCGTCATGAATGGAAGCTACTCGAACGAGCCAAATTCCAAACTCGTACCGCCAAATAGGTTTACAGTTACAAACGTTTTCTTGTCTTTTTCGGCGCGGGGGCGGCCGCTCGCGCTGAGTCACACGCAAACAGAGCAAACCGAGCTAACTCCACAAGGTGACCCTTTAAAGGTCATACTCGCGTTATCGCGTTGGTGTTGCGATAGTTTGACAAGTTAAGGGGGAGTCACCACCTGATCACATTCGTATGAAAATTACTATCTGATGACTCACGAGCTTAAAAAGCATCGTGTACGGATACGAGATGTTTCACAAATTTATAAAATGTTCCTAACGGCCTAGTTTGCTCCGTATAGAAATACAGTAAAATACAACTTGAAAGAACGGCATTCAAAGGGGCCCTGAAAGGCGTTTTGAACACACTAAATGAACTACCGCAATCGTTACTTGGGTGGTCAATGTCGCGTGTGCCGAGTAAAAAACCAGAACCACCTTGATATGGACCCCCACACATGCGGCAGTACAAGGCAATGAACGGACAAACAAGGCTGCTCGAGATCTCACCCACCGAGAGCCCCCAGCGCACATTCCAGAGACAACTCCAAAGGTCGTGTTTGTACTTACCGAGACATGGTTGATCCCTACAAAGAGAAAGACGAAGCCTCCTGGCTGCTGGCCCCTCTCTCACCAAGCAGCAAGAAGTGGCGTGTAGACGTCTCCAGACAATCACTTGATCTAACCCAAGGCTTTACTGGCCATTTCATTAGGAAACATACAACGGTGGATGTAAACACTGCCCGAAGGGGCCAAACACAGGGTATGTAAACCCTGTCCAAAGGCCAAAGACATCGCCAGGAGCTAATTCCAGAACGCCGCAGGCCTGAATAAGCCTCCCCTTTGGACTGAATAACGTTATTTTGTCACCCTGAAAACCGATTGTAGTCCAAAATTTTCTAAACTAGCCCTAGGGCTTACTTGAAATGAATTTATGGCTGCAAAATATCAAGAGCTCATTGCTAATTGGGCACATTTCAGAAAACTTCAGTGGCAGAGAAGGATAATTGAATACTAGAAATTCACAAAGAGAGAATCTACAAAACCCAAATTGAATGTCCACATGTGCCCAAACTCCCGGCTCTCAGCTGTACCACTGATGACGGCCTTTGCAGAGCGGAATTCTACAAATGCACCCAGCGTTGTTTGCGAAACAGGGACCACAAGTTTATAGTTGTATGGGAGTACAGAGAGGAAGACACGTGAGCGTTGGGGTGCAAAAGAAAAACATTTCTTGGTGCAGAATCGTCTGCCCCCTCCTGCTAGGTATCCGCGATTTTACTTCGGGGGGAAGATTGGGGTCAAAGAGTATAATTCAAGAGCATGAAAGGATGAAAACATAAGAAAAATGCAAGCCAGAGCAACGAATTTATTAAAAAGAAAAGAAACACCTATAGCGGCTGTAAACTCAGAAGGTACACTTCTCACTTCCCTCACAACTCTCTCGACAACAACCATCACTGCCGAAGAAATTGCCATAGCCTTTGCCGCTACAACTGGATCCGAATACCTCACAATAATAACAGATTCCCAGCAAGCCTGCCGTAACCTTGAACGTGGACGCATCTCAATTCCCACCTTACGCATACTCGCCTCAATCAATGCTCTCCAAGAGATGTACATCCTCTGGACCCCTGGCCACTCGTCCCTCGAGAGAAACGAGGCGGACAGAACCCACGGTCCAGCCTCCTCCACCTCCCACTGTTCCATCACGCTACAACGACATCCTCCATCATTATCGCAACCTTCGCCTCACTTTGCCTCAACCTCACCCTACACTTACCAAGGAGGAATCAATCATCTGGCATCGGTTATAAACAAACACCTATTACAACGCAACCATCCTCCACGCTATCTTCCCCACCCAATACACCCTCACTTGTAACTTTTTCCACTCTCTTAGAACTGCATACCACATGGCGTGGGCCTGTCAAACCACCCCATCGTTTACCACCCATCCCAACCCCTCCCCAGAGCAGCGGGAGGGTCTGCTGACGAGCTGCTGTCACGCTAACCATATCTTTCTGTTCACCCGTGCCAGGGCTGCAGCCAAGGCCCAAGGGCACCTGGACTCAGGCGAACCCAACCGACCGAGTGACGACTGAACCACCAACGTTTGCTCTATTAAATGTTTATTCCCCCAAGTTATCTAACTCAAGAGCCGGCACAAGCACTGTTTGAACTGCCTGCACAGTGGACGAGCAGATATCACCGTCATACCGAAGATCCACAAACCTTTAGAGACTATTTCTTGTACCCCTTCTGTTGCTAAAATATTTGAACATACACAAATCGCCACGCACTTTGCACAGCGGACAGTATCCCTAGGCCATGTCTGCCTTTTGTACCAGACTATCCATTCAAGACGTGCAGTTACAACTAAAAAGGCAACTAAAAATTACGGAATATGGAGGTTCAGTTACATCGTTTTCAATGCTTATTACTCCACCCACCCATAAGACTTAAACAAATATCAGCCCTTCACCACACTTTCTATTTGGACGTCATCATACTGTGGACAATTCGAGGTCAGTTGGAGCCAAACGAGACACCCTACAGCAAGCTATAGATACTATCAACACATACCTCATAGCACAAGGGTTACTTTGCCAAGCCGAGAAGTCTGCACTACTGATGCTTCACGTAAACAAGCGATAGAGACCTCCCGAAGCCCCATCAAATTCTACTCTGGCGACCGAAGAGCCTCGTACCACCCAGGTGCATACTTAGCATTCCTTTGGCGTTCCTTTTCTTCATGATGGCCCGAGTGCTGCCCTTAGTCCTCAACTCACGAACTCATGTTCCCAACTTGTCTCACTCAACGTCTAAGCCACTAACATGTAGTACTCAGACAGGATGAATCTTGCAAGCTCAAACAGGTCCTGCTGCTTCGGGGTATCACCTACGGGGCGACTTATATTTGACCCGAACCCCCTGCATTCAGAAAATTTGATATGCTAATATGGAAATCCTACAAAACGGCCCTTCTCCTCCCACCTTTACAGCCTTACAAAACCCTTCAGCACCCACAGCACAAACGCACTCATTTCACCTTGAAATGGTTACCTAGTATAAACAAAAGTTCCAAGCAGCAGAATTCAACCAAAATAAAGACACGACTAAGACACAGACTGAAATCAGAAAATAAACTTATTTTCGGTATTTTCTGTATTTTCTGTATTCAGAAAATAAACTTCAACTTCAACTTCAACTAAAGACACGATTACACTTGTGGTGGAGGGGCTTGTTGGCTATTGAAATAAGCTTTACATGCAGTTTTGTTCACCGCGCATAAAAGGAAAGGTTGAAACTAGCAGGAGGAGAACAATCACCTTTCAAGAGAACAATCAGTGTAAGTTCTACTGATTTTCACTCAACCTAACAGTTTTTGGCTTTCATGTTTTCCAGCATTTTAACTGAAGGAAGCAGGTTGACAATTATTGATTGCATTGCACTTAAAGTCAACATTTTGAACCTAAACAGTATGATAACTGGTGGGATAAATGAAAGATGATAGTGAACGTCTCAAAATGCAACTGCATGCGTTTCAGCCGAAAACGGTCAAATAGAGTAACTCTTATTTTTTTAAAGACGGAAAGCTTTGCATTTTTAGGTCATGCTAAGTACCTGGGCCTCACATTATCATCAAACCTGACCTGGACCAAACACATTGATACTGTAGCTATGAAGGCTGGCCGTGTACTTATTTTCTGAGAAGAAATTTTAAAAATGCGCCACAGGACGTAAGGGCGAATTTGTACGTAATAATGTGCGTCCAATACTAGAATACGCTGCTGCTGCTTTGGATGCGGACACCATGGTACTCATTAACAAACTAGAAGCTATTCAAAACCGTGCTGGCCTCTTTGTCACTGGTTCGTTCGGCAAGAATACTAGTGTTTCGGCAATAATAAAGGCACTGTGTTGGACTGCTTGCAAACACGCCGCACAGTATATCGCCTACTATTCCTGAACCTTATAGCTAACAAAAACAGGAAATAACCGGCAGACGTATTTAAAATCGCCTGCATGCGTATCAAAAAAGAGAGAGAATAGCAAAAATAACAAAGAAATCCATTGCCGCACCTCGTTTTTTAAATAACCTTTTTTTCCACGCAGAATTGGCAATTGGAATCAGCCTCCAAAAAACGCCGTTTGCGCATCTGGGGTTAGATTTGACACCGCTCTAATGGGTTATCTGCGTGGCGACATTGAAAACGGTTTTTCTTGAATTGCCGTGGTGTTGTTCCCGTCAATTATTTGTTTTTTTAAATTCGTTATTGCTTCTGCATGTTGCTGCCCACTGCAATGTTTGATGACCCCTGCGCTTTCGTAAGTCTGCATCGTGTGTTCCGCCGTCCTTCGTCTTGGTAATTTCAATTTAGCGCAGTGTTTTTTCAAGAGACCCTGTGACTCCTTTAATAAAATTTTGTTTTTTTATTTCGCCTTTCGTCTTGTTTTTGTTTTTTCTCTTTTATATTTGCCTTATTCTCTGTTGTCGTTTGATGTTGTACAATGCTCTTTGCTGCAAGCTAGGATTTAAAAAGATGCTTCTGTTGATTTTTATTTTTGCATAATACGAGATTCATGATTCCGTTTCCGCACTGAACACTTTTTATGTATCGCTTACAACAATGCCCTCCGGGCGACTGTAGTAAGCTGAATAAATAAAAAATCATAAATTAAATGCACATCTGTAGGTTTGTACACGTGGTTTATGCCTGATTGACTTCTATTATCACCGAGACAAACTATGACACTGCGATCACTAATGTTCCAGAGTGTCAGCTCTCTGACACTATATTTTTGGAGACAAGAAACACTTAAAAGACGGAAGCATATTAAATTACTTAATGCGAAAGCATAAATGGCCTATCGAGCAAAGAAACATCATCTGGCATCTGTAGCTACAAAACTGATTGTTTAAATGAAAATTTGGGATGGGATGGGAATAATACACACGTGTCTGGAAGTTGATTCTAGTACGCATGCCGGACAACAGTGGGTTTTAAGATTCCAGGTGAAGTTGAGCCTTGTGAATGCGTTGTGGTTTTTAGTTAGAGAACGTGGACAGCTGGTGCATGCAGCTCAATGTAGTGATTTCCAGATTGATTGACACGTAAAGAGAGTCAACCTTACGGCAGTAACCGCATGGTAAAATAAATATTGGCATGACGAAATACCAATTTAGGTGGATTAGCCAGGGACGACTACAGCTGAAATCACAGGCACACGGCTGTATCACCGAATCGCATTTTGCTGCAACTTCACCGAGCCACCTACAATTCTCACGCACCCACTCAAAGGGTGGACTAATGATGACGATCGCTGCTCTCAGAAGCTCATGGTTAATTCGCTCACGCTCATAACCAACCAAATTCTCACATACCGGCAGAGTGGGACTGGCGACTGACGATGAAAGGTACTGTCAAAATTCACAGCAGTGAATTCACCAGTTCCTATCGGCTGTGATGTCAACATACCCACTCGAAGAACAATCGGTGGCATTCCTTTTATTGGCATTCCTTTTATTTATTGCACCATTTTGCCACAGGGCATCAACGTAAAGGAAGGATTAAAAATAGAAAAAGGACGTGATGCAAGAAGCGGTTTCATGCACTACAGAATAGTGTATAGGCCACTCCCGGCAAGAAATTTCAACAGCTGATTGTGGAGAAGACCATGCGTTCTATTGGAGACTAAAGCTTTTGCATTCTCAAACCATTAGAATTGCATCTGTGTCCTCAAACGTTTCTCCTTTCCTCCTTGTACGTACAACGTGTCGGTATGCACACTTTTACACATTTAAGTGAAACCAAATTTCTGTCATTTGACATACCTTTACATGGCAAAATGTAGCAAACCTGTGGCATCACTACTAGTAACAGCACTACGTGCATACACAAGTCTACCCAAAGGAAAAATCACAGGGGAAAATCACAGGCCTATATGTCGTGGTATACGACCGACAAACGATTCAAACTGATGGCCTCTGTTGCATCCCTTTAATGGCAAATAATTTCAATGCAGGAGCTGTTTTAGCTTGTCACCGGACATAAGTGTGGCTCTTTTCAAATATTGTGAGCGCCAGCAGGATCTACCACTCCTGTGACAATCTACTTGGCTGGGACAACCGTCATGGTCGGATAGGACACACTATCGTCATCACCTCATCCTCATCTTCTCGGCTTCTAAAATAATTATAACCGCTTCCTTACGGGGTCTTCCTGGGTCCTCGGCTCTCGGAATAAACCGTTATTCTTCAGGAGTCCTCGACTCTGACTCTGTCAAGTGGTGCAGCGTGCCTTCTATCCTGCCGCCTACCTCTCCCGATTGCACCGTTGGAGCTTCGATAAGGGTTGCGAGAGAGCAGCAATGATGGCAGCCACGCTGCAGTTCCGGTCCAGCCCACCTTTACTTTAACAGCCCCAAACGCGACCCGCGCTTTTTTCGCTGGCCTCCGCGGCGAAGACGTATAGGAATGGCTCGACCAGTTTGAGCGAGTTAGCGCGTTCAACCGGTTGGACGACGCATTCAATCTGAAGAATGTTTCCAGGTATGAAGTCGCGAAGACATGGTTTCTCAACCATGAAGGTTCAATCCGTGACTGGGCCAACTTCAAGGAAGAGCTACGCAAGATCTTCGGTACGTCCCCTACTCGCTTGGATGCAGCCAAAAAGAAACTTGTTGCCCGTGTGCAATGCCTGAAGGAGACTTCGACAGCGGCCGGGTGTCCGCTTTAGAAGAGGGGGGATAAGTGTGAGCATCAGCAGAATCTACCAGTCCTGGGACAATCTGCTGTGCTGGGACTATCGTCATGCTCTGATAGGATGCACTATCGTCATCACCTCCTACTAATATTCTCGGAATCATCATCACCGCTTCTTGACGGCGCCTTACTGTGTCCTCGGCTCTCGGAATAAACCGTTCTCCTTCACGAGTCCTCGACTCTCTCAATATGTACTTCTCTAACAGTGTCTCATGATGAGAGCATTTGAAAATTAGCTCAGTTGTGGAAGTTGAAGCTATTGGAATGACGTGTGAATTCAGTATGGGGAGGCAGTTTGTGTTTATTTCTGTCGCACAGTGGTGTCAACAGCACAAGCCTTGTAGATCATGTTTTTCCCAAAGGAAAGACGGAATGGGATGTGCAGTATAGATTGCAGGCAAGCCAGGGATATTTTCCTGCTAGTGCTACCTTTTTTGTATGCTTCATTTTCCTCACAAGATATTATCAATTCTCAGAACTGACCTAGGCAAGCCAAGAAAGTACGCAGTGAAAGAGCAGATGACTTGTTACATTCTTTACCAGAAACCTACAACAAATATTTAAAAATGGGGGCCACAAAAATAAAAAAAATGAACTTGTTTAGGAGAAGCCAGTATATATATGGCTAATAAAAGTCTTCATTCGGGTTCATGTTTTTGTTTTAAGTGTCACACCAGAAGACAGGCCAAAATGTGACGATTAGTGATCATGAATACACTGCTTGTAGTGTTGAGATTGGTCTGAGGTGGAAAAGTGCACGAGTGATTACCAAATGCAGGGCACAAAATGACATTGACGGCGGATTACCAACAACAAATGTTCTAGCTCCTTTGTCGTGAACCAGTAACTGTTATTCTCTTTTTGGTTTAGTCCCAGTTCGGGTTCGGCATACTGAAAAAAGTTTGGGTTAGGTTTAGTGAAACCAAATATACCGATACTGATGTTGGTTCGGTAGAGGTTCGACACCGTGATTAAAAGTACTTAAAAATGCACATAGTAACTCAAAGGATTCTACTTTTTTATGCAAAAAGCCTAATTCCTTTTGAATCCTCGGCCAGACGGATAATAAGTTGTTAAAATGCTTTGAATAGTGTTAGATGCAAAGGCTTCAACAGAATTGTTGACGCTCGCGATTTGCGGCAGAGGAACATCTTCACACATCAAAATAAGAGGTGTTAAAGCACATTACTTTAAGCCATAGTACAGCCGTTTGTCTTCGGATGAGGTTTACTTGCTCAAACTGTACACTTGGAAAACCATATTACGAAAAACGAATGGACTAGAAACTCAGATCGCTTTTAACAAGCAGCAATGATGTGAGTTGTTTACAGCGGGAGGAAGATTTGGAGCTGCCCTTCCTTTTGCTACATGCTCAAGCATGTTGCAAAAAGGTAGAAAGCAGAAAACATTTGTTTCTAGCAGGATTTTTATTTTGATGCATCGACAAATGTACAAAGGTACTTGTAGTGGCGGCGTGTGCCGCCGATGAATGAACGACTAGACAACTTGAGTGCCCGTCGGAACAAAAGACCCCTTTATTCCAACGTGCGCATGCTTATATACCTAAACAACACTGGCACCACCTGCGGCAGTGATCGGGGAACCGAAACCAAATAGACAAATATACAACACATTCCCTTCCTTAAAAACAGCTATATGGATTAGTAATGTAGTAGGTTAGTGTGTTAGTACATATGCAAAAATACTATTCAAAAATACAAACTGTACAATGAACATAGCTATATAGTACTACAAAATCACATCATTTACAAAAGAAATCCACCACACTGGATATTTCCGTTCCATTCGCTTTAGCACAACTTCGCTTGCTACACGTTGTAGCCATAACGCACTGGTGGTAGTCTCTTTCTTGGTGGTTGCACCCTGCGTTGCTGTGTGACTGGTCCCGGAGACTTGGCCGACTGCATCGCAGCAGGCGACCTGTGCTCTTGCGCAGCCGACGGAGACGTGGGTGCCTGCGCAGCCGATGGAGCCGTTGGCGCCTGCGCAGCGTGCTCAGAAGACGTGGGCGCCTGCGCAACTGAAGGAGCAGCAGCTGAAGTAGTCGTAGTTATCTCTGGGGTGGGGCCCTCACATGTAGGCAGAGATCCTCCTCCCCTAGCTGTACCGTTTCCTCCCCACGTATAAAGGGCGGCAGAGGCTCGTGGCACCTTTGAGAACTTCGATGCATTCCACGTTTTGCCGTCAGCCAGGCGGAAAGAGGATGGTCCCTTCCTGCTGATCACTTCTCTTGGGCCTTTGAATTCTAGGTCGCCTTTAAATCTAGTAGTGGGTTTCTTCACTCTGATGAAGTCACCAACGTCAACTCTGGTTTCTCTTGCAGCCCTCCGAGCGTCCGTGTATCGTTTGCTGCTCTGTTGCTTTTGCTTCACCCGCTTACGTAAACGCCGGAGTTCCAAGTGAGGATCATCAAAGAAGGTGACCGACGGATTGTCGACGACATCCAGCCGAGTTCTTGGCAGCCGCCCGTGTAGCAGAATAGCTGGAGCCCTTGCCGTTGTAGCATGCGGTGTGCATCGGTAAACACCCAGGTACTCTGTCACCGCCTGGCGCAAGGGTCGCTGCTCAAGAACCGCCACTTGAATGAAGCTTTTTAATACTCTGTTAAAGCGCTCCACCTGGCCGTTCGCTTGTGGATAGTATACTGACGAATGTTTAACCTGGATACCACGATCTTGAAGAAATGCCTCAAACTCCCGAGATGCAAACTGTGGACCATTATCGCAAATAACCTCTTCTGGGTAGCCTTCGTGCGCGAACACGGATACTAAGAAGCGTATTACTGTGCTGGTTGTTGTCTCGCTACAGAAATGCACTTCGGGCCATTTGAAATAATAATCGACAAGCGTGATTGCATACCTGCAATCGTAGGGCGCCCTCTCAACTGGGCCTACAATATCCATGCCTAGTTTTAGCCTTAGTAGGACTAGCTTGCTGGCTAGTTGGTTCATGATTTACGAAGGAATAAGGTTTGCGCAGAAGACGAGGACGAAGAGACGAGAGGACAGGACGGGCGCAACTTCCAACTTTATTTTGCGTGAAAAAGCACGACACAATATATACCCCCACCGGTGTCCCCCTCTTTCCTATCACCATTTGCCCCACCCGATAAGGCGTAACAAAAATCTCAAATCAAATACAACAAACAAAACAAACCTATAAAAGGGCCTAACATAACAGCACCAGATAACAGATCGACTTTGTACGTCTTCCAAAAACCGTGACGCACTTTAAAACAAAGATGATCGAGTAAAATTAGAGCCAAAAGGGCATAAAACCTATAAGAAAAAGATGACATGAAAACACGGGTATAAGAATCGAAGTTAAGAGCAACACAGCTCGAGTTTGCTAGACTTATGAGCAGTTAAAACAAATCAAACTTCGAGTTTGCACACGCTTTTTTCTATTAACATGTATCCTCCCTAAATCAAGCATGAAAGAATAAAGGCATAAAATCGGAGCCAATAGGCATAAAAACGCCAAAAATAGAATGACAACATGGGTGGGATGGGAAACGGAAGTGGTGACCAACACAGAGTGCGCTAGGCAACATTTAACAAAGCCTAAAAATGACTAGAAATACCGAAATCTTTTAAACATTACCTTCTAAGAAGGCTAACTCAGTGGGTAGGAGGCTTACCGAGGGCGTGCTAACGCAATCTTTCCCAAAGTCTCTAATTCTGTAGGCTTCTATAATCTTTCTGTTTGATCGTTAGCTCGTGCAAGGAATTCGGTGTCAAGCTTGGGAACGCACCCACAGGTTTTACAATACATAGCCAGATGCCCGCCCGATTTAGTTTTAACAGAAAGATTGTTCTCCCGCGCTCTCTCATTAAAACAGCGCCCAGTTTGACCAATCTATACCCTTTTGCAGGACAAGGGAATTTTGTAGATTACGTTTGAAACGCATTTCGTGATAGCGTTTTTCGTGTCTTTTTTCACACCCTTTCTTTTTCCTTTTGGACATTAACGGGCACAGTTTTGCTAATTTACACGGGGCTGAAAAAACCATTTTTACATTGTACCGGCTGGCTACTTTTTTAATGTTGTACGACACTCTCTGGATGTAAGGCATGACGTGCAGATTATTACTTTTATCTTTTTGCTGTTCGTTTATGCTACATGCTCGCTCGGTTTTTTGAAAAAGTGATTCACAGACGCTACTGATGAAGAATGAAGGGTAACCTGCTAACTGAAGGCGTGACACTTGAGCTTCGAAGCTTTCAGACTGTGCTGGCATGATTTAGTAACAGCAGCGCGACAACAATTCATAACAATGCCCCTTTTCACCAGGTTTGAATGTGCGCTGTCGAATCGCAGAAGACCTACTTTTGATCTTGGATCATATTGCCAGCAAATGTGATTACTTGAAATGCTGAGGTTTAAATCTAAAAATTGTAGACGGTTGTGTTGCGGAATTTCATGGGTAAAATTAAGTCCATCAGAGGCTGAAATAAAATGCTTGACAATTTCGCTAGCCCTTTTTGGAAGGTCAGTATCAGCAGTTGTTACAAGCACGAGATAATCGTCTACATATCTTAGAATCTTCACCACCCTCAAGTCTTTGGGCTGTCCTTCGAGGCGTTTATCAAATGATGCTAAGTAAATATCAGAAAGAGCAGGAGCTATTGATGACCCTATGCAGACGCCTGATTTTTGAACATAAAAATGATTCTGATGCATGAGAACTGTAGACTGCAGGTAGAACTGAAGAAGCTCGATAAACAGTTCGGTATTGATTCCTGTCTGGTTTTGAAAGTTAACTTCGCCACGTTCTTCAATAAGTTCCCGAACAGCTTAAAAAATTCCGTCGTGCGGTAAGTTGTAGTAAAGATCTTTAATATCAATTTAAAAGGCTGTAGTGGATTCTGGAATACTGGAAGTGTTAGATCAAAATCTAACACTTCAGTTACCTCGTTAGAACTGCGAACCAGGAAAGGGTCAGTTGGCTTAAGTTCTTCAGGTGCGTCTGTAGAAACCGCCCCACTACACGCTGCCAGCTTCCCTGCTCAGTTACGATGGCCCGTAGGGGGCATTCTGGTTTGTGAGTTTTCGCCTTAAAAAAGATTTCTGAAACTCCTAGCTCAGCTTTTTCAGCAGCTTTGCCTAACGAATCCAGGTGCACTTCTTTCAGGAACTTAACTGCCGCCAGGTTTTGCTTTTTTGGATTAAAATTCACCTGCTTAAAATTCTTCTGTACTGCTGCCAGGGATTTTTCATTAAAGAGGCCTTCAGGAAGAACGACAAACGCGCTCGTTTTATCGGCCTGCAGCACATTAAGCTTTCCCTCTTTCAGGCAAGCTGTTATTTTCCTCAATGGAGGCACAGCACCAGTCCTATCACTTACTGTACGCTGCAGGCAGCTGACGCCGTCGCTGATAGCTCGCTCTCGTTCCTTTTCACTGGCCTTGTTTCCCATTTGTCGCACCGTAGAAAGCCATACTGGGGGCACGCAAGAAGGATCACCAGAATTATGAAGTCCGAATCCTGGCGACAGACTCGGCTGTACGATGACTGGCTCAAGGTGCTGACCTTCGAAGGTGAAGACGGCTACACTGCTGGACTTCGTTTTGGGAGCTTCAAAAGGACAGCAGCTCAAACGACAGAGTTCCTGTGGCTGCAGACAAGAACGCACCTTCCGCAAAGACCACGTTGTGCTGCGACGGTCTTCCCGGTAACTGTCCTCGGAGGAGCATCCGTCCCTGGCGACGACCAAAAGGTGCTAGAGAATTGATTGATTGATTGTAGGGTTTTAACGCGCCGACGCAACGCAGGCGATGAGGCGCGCCGTAGTGGAGGGCTCCGGATTAATTTTGACCACCTGGGGATCTTTAACGTGCGCTGAAATCTCGTACAAACGGGCGTTTTTGCTTTTCGCCTCCATCAGAAAAGCGGCCGCCGCGGCCGGGAATCGAACCCGCGACCTCGTGCTCAGCAGCGCAACGCCTTAGCCACTGAGCCACCGCGGCGGGTAGGTGCTAGAGAAAGGACCCAAGTTCGCCTTCGAGCCTTGTACCACACGAACCCAGCTTCTTTCTACGGTGCGACAAATGGGAAACAAGGCTAGTGAAAAGGAACGAGAGCGAGCTATCAGCGACGGCGTCAGCTGCCTGTAGCGGACAGTAAGTGATAGGACGGGTGCTGTGCTTCCATTGCGGAAAATAACAGCTTGCAGGAAAGAGGCAAAGCTTAATGTGCTGCAGGCCGATAAAACGAGCACGTTTGTCGTTCTTCCTGAAGGCCTCTTTAATGAAAAATCCCTGGCAGCAGTACAGAAGAATTTTAAGCAGGTGAATTTTAATCCAAAAAAGCAAAACCTGGCGGCAGTTAAGTTCCTGAAAGAAGTGCACCTGGATTCGTTAGGCAAAGCTGCTGAAAAAGCTGAGCTAGGAGTTTCAGAAATCTTTTTTACGGCTAAAACTCACAAACCAGAATGCCCCCTACGGGCCATCGTAACTGAGCAGGGAAGCTGGCAGCGTGTAGTGGGGCGGTTTCTACAGACGCACCTGAAGAAGTTAAAGCCAACTGACCCTTTCCTGGTTCGCAGTTCTAACGAGGTAACTGAAGTGTTAGATCAAAGTATTCCAGAATCCACTACAGCCTTTTCAATTGATATTGAAGATCTTTACTACAACTTACCGCACGACGGAATTTTTAAAGCTGTTCGGGAACTTATTGAAGAACGTGGTGAAGTTAACTTTCAAAACCAGACAGGAATCAATACCGAACTGTTTATCGAGCTTCTTCAGTACTACCTGCATTCTACAGTTGTCATGTATCAGAATCATTTTTATGTTAAAAAATCAGGCGTCTGCATATGGTCATCAATAGCTCCTGCTCTTTCTGATATTTAGTTAGCATCATTTGATAAACGCCTCGAAGGACAGCTTAAAGATTTAGGGGTGGTGAAGATTCTAAGATATGTAGACGATTATCTCGTGCTTGTAACAACTGCCGATACTGACCTTCCAAAACGGGCTAGCGAAATTGTCAAGCATTTTATTTCAGCCTCTGATGGACATAATTTTACCCATAAAATTCCGCAACACAACCGTCTACAATTTTTAGATTTAAACCTCAGCATTTCAAGTAATCACATTTGCTGGCAATATGATCCAAGATCAAAAGTAGGTCTTCTGCGATTCGACAGCGCACATTCAAACCTGGTGAAAAGGGGCATTGTTATGAATTGTTGTCGCGCTGCTGTTACTAAATCATGCCAGCACAGTCTGAAAGCTTCGAAGCTCAAGTGTCACGCCTTCAGTTAGCAGGTTACCCTTCATTCTTCATCAGTAGCGTCTGTGAATCACTTTTTCAAAAAACCGAGCGAGCATGTAGCATAAACGAACAGCAAAAAGATAAAAGTAATAATCTGCACGTCATGCCTTACATCCAGAGCGTGTCGTACAACATTAAAAAAGTAGCCAGCCGGTACAATGTAAAAATGGTTTTTTCAGCCCCGTGTAAATTAGCAAAACTGTGCCCGTTAATGTCCAAAAGGAAAAAGAAAGGGTGTGAAAAAAGACACGAAAAACGCTATCACGAAATGCGTTTCAAACGTAATCTACAAAATTCCCTTGTCCTGCAAAAGGGTATAGATTGGTCAAACTGGGCGCTGTTTTAATGAGAGCGCGGGAGAACAATCTTTCTGTTAAAAATAAATCGGGCGGGCATCTGGCTATGTATTGCAAAACCTGTGGGTGCGTTCCCAAGCTTGAAGACACCGAATTCCTTGCACGAGCTAAGGATCAAACAGAAAGAGAGATTATAGAAGCCTACAGAATTAGAGACTTCGGGAAAGATTGCGTTAGCACGCCCGCGGTAAGCCTCCTACCCACTGAGTTAGCCTTCTTAGAAGGTCATGTTTAAAAGATTTCGGTATTTCTAGTCATTTTTAGGCTTTGTTAAATGTTGCCTCGCGCACTCTGTGTTGGTCACCACTTCCGTTTCCCATCCCACCCATGTTGTCATTCTATTTTTAGCGTTTTTATGCCAATTGGCTCCGATTTTTTGCCTTTATTCTTTCATGCTTGATTTAGGGTGGATACATGTTAATAGAAAAAAGCGTGTGCAAACTCGAAATTTGATTTGTTTTAACTGCTCATAAGTCTAGCAAACGCGAGCTGTGTTGCTCTTAACTTCGATTCTTATAGCCGTATTTTCATGGCATCTTATTCTTATAGGTTTTATGCCCTTTTGGCTCTAATTTTACTCGATCATCTTTGTTTTAAAGTGCGTCACGGTGTTTGGAAGACGTACAAAGTCGTATCTGTTATCTGGTGCTGTTATGTTACGCCCTTTTATAGGTTTGTTTTGTTTGTTGTATTTGATTTGAGATTTTTGTTACGCCTTATCGGGTGGGGAAAATGGTGATAGGAAAGAGGGGGACACCGGTGGGTGTATATATTGTGTCGTGCTTTTTCACGCAAAATAAAGTTGGAAGTTGCGCCCGTCCTGTCCTCTCGTCTCTTCGTCCTCGTCTTCTGCGCAAACCTTATTCCTTCGTAAATAGTTTGAGCCACGGCTGCTCTTGAAAGGGGACCGGTTGCAAGGGTGTAGCTCGCACCTTGACGCTCTTGTCTGCTTCCTTGCATATGCTACACCTCTGGATAGCTAGCTCGACTTGGCGGTCCATGCCCGGCCAGCAATACTTTTCTCGCAGGCGCGCTTTTGTTCGCACCACTCCGGGATGCGACTCTTGTGCTGCAGCGATTACCTGCTGCGTGATTGATGTGGGAACCACCAGCCGTTCACCACGCAAGATCAGATTGTCTACCACAGAAAGTTCGTCACGTACTTTGAAGAACGGCTGAAGCTCGGCCGATAAGGATTTGTGTGCCGACCGCGACGATTGCACATAGATTTTGCTTTGTTGCATTGTGCTATCTTGCAACTGGGGCTGCTCAAACTGTTCTCTGATAATGCGGGAAGGAATTTCGAGAACTGATACAACCTCGTCAAACAGCGTTTCTTCTTCCTGGAAAGACGACGCGGGCAAGCGCGAGAGTGCGTCCGCCACTTGGTTTTGCGACCCCTTGCGGTACTCGGCGGTATAGTTGCACCGTAGTAGGCGTTCTGTCCATCGCGCTACCCGCAAATGGCGCCTTCTTGTTCCTTGTGTTTAAAGCAATGCCACCAAGGCTTGATGATCAGTGAGCAACGTAAAGTGGCGTCCCCACAAGTACACGTGCCACGGCTCGCACGCCCAAACACAGGCCAACGCTTCCCGTTCTCCTACCGAATATTTCTTCTCAGTTGGCGAAAGAACTCGAGACGCGAAAGCGACAGTGTGCAGTTTATGTCCGTCCACCTGCTGTAGGACCGCTCTAAGTCGGCACTCTGATGCGTCCGTCGACACTAAAACTGGAAGAGATGCATCGAACATTCTCAGTAGAGTGCTAGATGCCAGCGCGTCTTTGGTCTTTCTGAAACTAGTGTCTATCTCCTCAGACCAAACGAATCGCTGCCCCTTTCTTAGCAGGACACGCATTGGTTCAACCATGTCAGCGAAGTTGGGAATAAACCTAGAATAACATTCGACCAATCCCAGAAATGATCGAAGGCTGACTGGATCAGTGGGCGCTGGAGTGTCTCGGATGGAAGCAACCTTTTCCTTCAACGGCACCATACCGTTTGCAGTGATCCTGTGGCCCAAGAACGGAAGCTCCGGCGTATCGATGACGCATTTTGTGTTCAGTTTGAGTCCTGCCTCTTTTATGCGCCTCAGAACTGCGGTAAGATTCGCCATGTCCTCCTCTCTCCCCTTCCCAAACACAATGACGTCATCGATATAGAACAGGACGCCGCTGCAGCCCTGCAGAATTTTCGACATCATACTTTGAAAAGCAGATGGTGCTGACGCGAGCCCAAAACACACGTGTTTAAAACGAAAGAGGCCGTCGTGTGTAATGAAAGCCGTTAAATCGATGCTCTCGGGGTGAAGCATGACCTGATGGTAAGCTGATGCAAGGTCAAGCTTGGAAAAGTGGGTTGCCCCCACTAGACTATGCAATTGCTCTTCTGAATGAGGGAGGGGAAAACTATCTGCTACGACGGCTTTCTTTACGTGTCGAAGATCTACACAAAGGCGGATACCTCCATCTTTCTTTTCAACCACAACAATGGGGGACACCCACTCGGATGCCTCTATTCGCTCTATCACGTCCATTTTTTCCAAGCGGCGGAGTTCTTCCCAGACTCGTGGCCGCAGTGAGAGCGGAAGGCGCCTGAGTTTTGAAGCAACTGGCTGAACTGTCGACCGTGTTTTGACGCGGTGAACAAAACCCTTTGCGATGCCAAGTCCTGGATCGAAAATAGCAACAAACTCTTCGACTAATTCTGATGGAAGGTGAATGGACTCCTCCGCCCCTGCCTTGACTACGGTGTGCTCCGTTCGAGCCCTAGTACGCACCGCTGTCGTTTCAAGGCACTGTAGTGACGAGCCATCAATCTGCAGACCGAGCGCCCTGATTGCATCAATACCCAAAAGCGAGGTGCCTTGTTCAACGACATAAAAAAGAAGAACTGTTGTGCAGTTATTGTACGTGACATCAGCAAAGAAGCAACCACACACTGGAATTGGTTTCTTAGAATAATTCAGTAGTCTAATTCGAGCAGCTGAAAGCCCCTGTCCTTCAAAATGCTGCTTAAATAGGTCATGCGTCAAAATCGAAACTGATGACCCTGAATCCACGAGGAAAGTTAACTTCGTTTCACCAACTGCTACTGATATGTAGATTGCGGGACGAGTGGATGTCGTCACAGCCAGAATGCTCAATACTTCTTCCGTTATCGAATTTTCGCCGTCTAGTTCACAAACCGGGCCGGCGTTTCTGTTGCAGACTGAGCGAAAATGACCCATAATACCGCAACCATGACACCGCTTGTTTTTGGCGGGGCAGCGGAATGAAGCAGCACCCGCCGCGGTGGCTCAGTGGCTAAGGCGTTGCGCTGCTGAGCACGAGGTCGCGGGTTCGATTCCCGGCCGCGGCGGCCGCTTTTCTGAAGGAGGCGAAAAGCAAAAACGCCCGTGTGTACGAGATTTCGTCGCACGTTAAAGATCCCCAGGTGGTCAAAATTAATCCGGAGCCCTCCACTACGGCGCGCCTTATCGCCTGCGTTGCGTCGGCGCGTTAAACCCTACAATCAATCAATCAATGAAGCAGCGTTGTGCCGGTGTGAACCGCAGCGATAACAATGGGCCTGTTGGCTGCGTGACCGCTTCGAGGGGTCGCCGGAAGAAGGTGCGGGTGGCGGGGTGTTTCCGCGAGCATTTATCCGCTGAACATCTGCAGTCGCAAATTCCTTGCAATCATTGGTTGCCTGCTTAAACTGCGTCGCTATAAGTACAGCTCGAGCGAACGAAAGAGAAGACCCTTCAAGCAGCAACCGCTCGCGCAAGTTCCGAGATAATACGCCCGCAACGAACTGGTCACGCAAGGAATCTTCCCGAGAAGGAAAAGAGCATGTAGCAGAAAGCTCACGTAACGCGGTCACGCGGTAACGTACTCATTGATTGCTTCACCGCCTTGCTGCACGCGCCTACCGAAACGGTGCCGTTCGACCACAACATTGGTTGTTGTCGTGAAGTACGCATGCAGCGCTGCGACAGCGGCATCGTACGATGACGCTTCGTGCTTTGTCTGAGAAGTGTCCTTGACAGCTCCAGAATCTGTATCAGTAGTTGGCTCACCGGGCTTAGCGTTGGCCGAAGATTGAAGCGGTAGTGTGTGAAATATGCGCTGGCCTTCTACGCCGAGGCTGTGGAGTAGGAGAGCCTTGCGACGGTCCGGCGCACAGTCCGAAGCACCAGATGCGAGCAGAAAATTCTCGAAGGTGCGGATCCATTGCGGCCAGGCAACAGCAGGGCGGCCAGGCGTGGGCAGGAACGGGGGCGGTGGTGCCAGTCCGGAAACACTCATGGCGCGGGAACTAGTCGGCGAAAATGACGAAAATCACGCCCCCTCCTAAACGAGCATCCTCGTCGCCAATGTAGTGGCGGCGTGTGCCGCCGATGAATGAACGACTAGACAACTCGATTGCCCATCGGAACAAAAGACCCCTTTATTCCAACTTGTGCATGCTTATATACCTAAACAACACTGGCGCCACCTGCGGCAGTGATCGGGGAACCGAAACCAAATACACAAATATACAACAGTACTCCCACTGCAGTATGAAATAAAATTGATTAACAGATAAACAAATTGACACACACAAAAAAGCAAAGCTGTCTTCGTGCGCCACCTGGGAAAAACATTTTGCCTCCGAGAGCGCACCAGGCAACCGACTTCAAGAAGTAGAAAGGCTTTATAGAAAACGCATTTTTACACAAAAAAAGTGTTATCATGTCCTGGCAAATAAAATATCAGTAAAACAATGAGGCTGAATCACTGCAAGGCACGGCCAAATAGGTCCTCCCTTGCATTACCAACAGGTTGCATGTTCACACACTTCCCTGTCTGCATGCATATATGCGGAAGAAGGCGTTTTTGCAGTGAAGGCATCTACCCCTTGCAGTTCAGAGGGCACAGTGTAGCCCACTCGTTTTGTCTGGAGGTGTATTGCAACCATTCCTTACAAAAATGCTTCTTTACATTCTGTAGACGTTCTGTTGACATCCTACCAACTTTGTTGCTATCCTACATACTCTTACATTCTACTGACAGTTGTCTGTAAAAAGTCTATTGAATATATGTTGACACTCGTCTATGGACTGTTGTTTATAGAAAGGCTACTTAATTTACGTTGACATTTGTCTGTTGACGGTGGCATATAAAAAGTCTATCAAATTTGTGTTGACATTTGTTTGTTGACGGGCTTCTGTAGGATGACCACTGAAAGTTTCACTGATCACTGATCACTGAAAGACACACACGTATCTTTCTCTCTCCTTCTCTCTCTGCATATATCTTCACACTTGTGCACTCCAAGAAAAACAAGTGGCAAAAGGGAGCAACTTTCGCTGTTCGTACCTCGAGCCGCGTAGTTTCTCCCACCGAACAACCAGTTCGTTCCTCAGCCGCACGGGTTGGTCCTTCACGACTTACTCGCTTTCACTCTTCACGGTGATAAACATGGCTAATCAGCGGTTCTGAACAAGCGCCAGCCAGCGGCATTAATTACGTGCAGCCGCTCGTCACTGTGTTTTGATTTACGCAAACAAAGTGCTACATGGTTGAAAGGAACGAATTATTTGCGTAAATATTTCGCGACAGACTGCTGGACGCCTCTCTAACAACTGCGATAATCGAAAATCGCCCGCTATGCTAACCTAATCCGGCTGGCGCAGATGCTTTGGCCCCTCTAGAGCAACCGCCACCGGCGGCCCTTCCTGTTTCCGTACCTCCGGGAGAAACGCGTCAATCACCGGAGGCAGCCAACACGCGGCGCGCAGCGCGCTTTCTTGCAACCCATTCCAGTTTTCCGTTTTGTCTGGTTACAGCTTGCAACTATAAAGTGAACAAGAAGATATGTGCAATCGTTTACGTCCCAGTGTTTTCCGGTATTATATTTTGGAAATAATAACGCACAGTTTTGTAAACATGCAATAAGAGTCACGCCTCACCGCAGCATCGGCATCTCGCGGATGGCGGCTATATATACATGAAGTGCACTGCTAGAAAGTGTGCGGTGGCGGTGTCGTGCTTCTTTGCGTTTGTGCTTTTTCGGTTATAGTACGTTTCTGAGACAGATATAATTACCGTGCTGGACCAGGCCAAAATGTGCTAAAGCGCGTCAATAGAATGGAGGTTCACCCTGGTGTGAAAACCTTTTTATTCAAATTACACACAGGCAACTTGTCTGTTGGAACCTGGATGCAGGATAGAGGGATATCTGTATTATTGGGGAACTCAGTGTTCAATATGTAAACAACCAGAAACGACAGAACACGTTTTTCTGCATTGTTGGGCTGCGGTATTTTTGTGGGATGTCCTCCAGAGGACCCTTTATAAAGATTTCCCGCTAAGCCCCCATGGCATACGCTATCTAGCGGTGGTAAACGCGGAGGGGGCGCCCTTGGACCTCGTTATGTTGGTGGCCTTGCATAGCATATGGCGCTCGCGCATGGCCTGGCTCCATAGTGATGTGAACGCCCGCCCTACGCGGCAATGTCTTCGTGAGTCCATATCCCAGTACGTACAAGTCCAAAAGCGCAAGGCATGCACTCCTGAGTGGCTGTCAAGGATAGAACCCTTAACTACACTTGGGGAATTTTAGAGAGACATCAGCCTTCATGGGTTGGTGGCTTGTCGCTGGAGTTGCTCATGTGAATAAGTTTGTTTTGTGTTTCTGTGTTGTGTCGAAGACCAGCATTAAAGAAAAAAAAGTTAGGGTTCTCTTGTTATGTGACATTTCAGAAAGTGAGCGAGTGAATGTATGCCTCCGAAAAATGTGAACGGTTATTATCCCTTGAAGAACCCGATTAGCCTAACCTGTTGCTGGTTCTTTTTTTTTTCGTTTTTGATGCCACTACACGATCTTTTAGGTAGAAATAATGAGGACCTTCAATTAGGCGGTATTGGCCGCAGGGTCTGCGAATGGTCGGAATTTCCTACTGCATCACATTTTGAATATTCTGTCAGGAAAGAGGTACAGGAAACAGGAAGTCCAGCGCCTCCACGAAAGATGTCGCGTGAAAACGCAGAGATAGGAGGTCAGGAAGAAGGTGTATTTACAAAAGACACCGTAGTCGCCGGGAAAGAAACTGGTAGATAGCGCGAACCCAGTCCAACGGGAGCTCGGACTTCATCTACCTTCTCTTCATTCCGTTGGTCATCTACCAGCGTCATTCCACCGGAGCACATACCCATATGGGGAGAGATTGGCCACATGGATTTGCGAGTATGCTCCGTGTAAGTTTCTCGTGAAGCCGGCCAAAGTCTGTGACAATATATATAGCGAATCAGAATGGGAAATGAGGGGCTCGTTGGAATAATACAGACTTAAGGACTGGCAGTCAAGAATGCCAAGGAAAGCAAAGGGGAGGATGCGGTAGGTCATTGAAACAGATGAAGAATTTTTGGAAGAAAGAAAGTGGAGAAAAAATGCCCACTGGGTGGGATCTGAACCCACGACCTCCAGAATACGCGTCTGGTGCGATGACCACTACGCTACCGGCGGGGCTGTTTTCCCCTGCACTTTCTTAAGGGTATTTGTTGCCTGCGCTTAAGCAGCTAGCCAGCACCACTTGGACTACTCGGGGTGAAGGGGACCTTCTTTTTTACCCCCGGGTCGTGACTCGAGCATCTACGACATGTCCAAAGTGGTCGACAAGCGTTGAACCCTCTTAATCTACCTACGGGACCAAGACTGCCAGAACAGAGACCCTCGCTATGCATGTAGCGAATCAGAATGGAAAATGAGGGGCTCGTTGAAATAATACAGAAATAAGGATTGGCAGTCAACAATGCCAAGGAAAGCAAAGGGGAGGATGCCGTAGGTAATTGAAAGAGATAAAGAAGTTGTGGAAGAAACATAGAAAATGGAGAAAAAATGCCAACCGGGTGGGATCCAAACGCACGACCTCCGGAATACACGTCTGGTGCGATAACCACTGCGCTACCGGCGGGGCTGTTTGTCGTAGGTCATGCGTTCGGATTCCACCCGGCGGGCATTTTTCTCCACTTTCTTTCTTTCTACCAAACGTCTTTATCTGTTTCAGTTTCAATGACCTACCGCATCCTCCCCTGTGCTTTCCTTGGCATTCTTGACTGCCAATCCTTAATTCTGTATATATATATATATATATATTGTAGTAAGCATGTTGCGCCCATGAGAACTGTGATGAGCATCAGCCACAACGGGCAAATCCCCCTACGTGGACATGCTGCGCCGGATGCCGCTCGAGGAAGAGGACGCGTTCGTTCACCGTCTGTCTCGCGCAAAGCTGGTCGTTTCGGCTCACCCCGTCTGCGTCGACGCCTCGTTCGAGAATAAACGAGCCCAGCCTTCTACCGGAACGCCGGCTATCTCCTTTACAATTTTTGGTTCCCTCGAGGATGTCTCAGGGAGGCCACCACGAGTCCACACCTCCTGTGGCACCTATCATCTGCCCTGGCACGGTCCGTTCGCGGGATCCTCCCTTCTTCAACGGCACTGATGACCAGGATGCTGAGGATTGGCTCACCACCTTCGAACGAGTGAGCACCCATAACAATTGGGACATAAACAGAACAACGTCAGTCTCTCCTTCACCGGTGTTGCAGAGACCTGGTATAAGAGCCACGGGGCTGATCTACGCACATGGTCGGACTTCAAGACCGAATTTACCAAGGTCTTCGGGCGTCCCGCTGTTCGGAAACTGCGCGCTGAACAGAGTTTGCGCGAACGCGCTCAGCGCATGAATGAGACCTTTACCTCTTACATCGAGGACATCCTTGACTTGTGTAAGCGGGCAAACAATGCTATGACCGAAGAGGGCAAAATCAAGCACATTCTTAAAGGCATAGCCGACGATGCCTTCCAGATGTTGCTCGCGAAAAACCCTCGGACGGTTGCTGAAGTCATAAACGCTTGCCAAGAGTTCGATGAACTTCGCAGAGAGCGGGCTCTCACTCGTAAGCCCGTGGAACAGGACCATTCCCTTTGCAGCTTGGCAGCTGAGGATAGGGGTGTTCTCTTCGCCCAAATTCAGCAGTTTGTTCGCGAAGAGGTGGCTCGTCAGCTGTCTCTCGTTAGCGACGTAGCGAAGCCACCTCAGTCGAATTTGGCCCCAACCCTCAGGAGCGTTATACAACAACAAGTCGCTGACGCACTACCAAGCACTCGACCGCCCAATTCCGCGGTAGCTCCAGTGGTATACGCCGACATAACGCCGCAACCTACGATGCCAGCCCCTTAGACCGTCATCGACCCAGTGCCACATAGGCCTTTCACCTATGCGGAGACCGTGGCACAACCTTACACTGGAACTATGCCGGGACCCTTCTTTGCGCCTGCTGCAAGCCCTGGGAGTCATGCCACTGCCGGGGTTCAACGCGTCCGGTCCATGCATGTCGCCCCGCATCCAGTGTCTACATTCGCGAATCCTTGGCGCACGGTGGATAACCGCCCTATCTGCTATTCGTGTGGGATTGCTGGACATGTTGCACGCTACTGCCGTCGTGGCATGACGGGTGGGCGCAACGCATCGCGGCCCTTACCCTATACACCAACACCGCCCATGGAGCACGCTCCGACCCGGCTGCCGACGACTGCTCCGTCTGATAACCGAAACTTCGTCAGCCGTCGTTCGCTTTCCCCACGACGCCGCTCACTCTCTCGATGCGCCGTCGTACTACCAACGATGACCCGGAAAACTAGACGCCGCAGTTTCAGAGGCACAAACTGCGTCAACGTCGAAATGCCTAAGTCCTCATTGTTCGCCGTCCAATGTAATCGAAGTGTGTGTTGATGGTGTTGCTACCCTGGCGCGTATTGACACTGGAGCTGCGGTGTCTGTTATTGACGCGAAACTTTGCCGAATGCTACGAAAAGTGACGACACCTATAGGTGGTTTTACTCTCCGAACCGCTAGTGCGCAACCGTTAAAGCCGCTGGCCGCATGCACTGCTCGGGTCACAATCCAAGGGGTTGTATACGTAGTCGAGCTCATCGTTTTGTCGGCGTGCTCTCACAGCGTGATTCTCGGATGGGACTTTTTGTCGCGCCACCACGCCATCATTGACTGTGATCGCGCCAAAGTTGAGCTGTTTCCGGAGGTAGAAAACCCGCAGGACGAGACAACCGCCAAGTTGCGTGTCAATGACGACACGCACATTCCTCCTGGCTCATCTGCGCTTGTGCCGTTGTCGTGCAACAGTATTTCTGACGCCACCGTCGTCTTCGAGCCATCCGGTCTGATTTGTGCTCGCAAAGGGTTGTCGCTGCCGTTCGCCGTTCTTGATATTGCAACTGGTGCCGGCACAATCCTTATTTCAAACCCAACGTCGTTCCCTACCACACTTTTTCGCGGCGAATGCCTTGGCGTTGTAGAAGAAGTGAATCCCGGTCTACTTGTCAGTGTATTTGAGGAATTGACGCCCGTTGACATCACCGCACTTGGTCTTCAGTCTCCACCTGATGACACCCTTTTGAGAAGCGCCATTGACGACGACCTTCCTTCGGCCGAACGTGACGAGCTACTTACTCTTCTACACCGCTTCACTTCATCCTTCGACTGCTACGACACCGCTTTGGGCCGCACGTCGACTGTGTGTCATGAGATCGACACTGGCACGCACGCACCGTTGCGACAGCGACCCTATCGCGTGTCCTCCACCGAACGGCGTGTCATTGATGACCAAGTCGCGGACATGCTGAAACGCAACGTCATTCGACCATCCGTGAGTCCTTGGGCTTCTCCTGTGGTTCTCGTTAAAAAAAAGGACGGCTCTATTCGATTCTGTGTGGATTATCGCCGCCTGAACAAAATCACGCGCAAGGACGTTTACCCGCTGCCTCGCATAGACGACGCGCTCGACTTCCTGCAGGGAGCCGAGTTTTTCTCGTCATTAGACTTGAAATCCGGCTACTGGCAAGTGCCCATGGCCGACGCTGATCGTTCAAAGACGGCTTTTGCGACACCCGATGGCCTTTACGAGTTCAACGTCATGCCGTTCGGACTATGTAATGCGCCGGCCACATTCGAACGAATGATGGACAACGTACTGCGGGGCTTGAAATGGAAAACTTGTTTCTGCTATTTAGACGACATTGTCGTGTTTTCGCATGATTTTGCAACCCATCTCACACGCCTCGAACAAGTGCTAACATGCCTTGCCTCCGCTGGTCTGCAGCTGAACCTTAAGAAGTGCCGCTTCGCTGCTCGAAAACTCACCATTTTAGGACACGTTGTCTCGAAAGACGGTATCCTCCCGGACCCGGGAAAACTTCGTGCTGTGTCGGAGTTTCCGAAGCCAACAACGAAGGACCTGCGAAGCTTCATCGGCCTCTGTTCGTACTTCCGCCGCTTTGTACGAAACTTTGCCTCCATCACTGCGCCTCTCACACAGCTTCTCGGCGGAAGTAGAGACATTTCCGAATGGTCCCCCGAGTGTGAGAGCGCTTTCTTAACGTTACGTCGGGTCCTTACGTCACCACCGATACTGCGGCATTTTGACCCGAATGCGCCCACTGAGATCCACACTGATGCCAGTGGTGCTGGCTTAGGTGCTGTACTCGCTCAACGAAAGGACGGATTTGACGAATACGTGGTGAGTTACGCGAGCCGTACACTCACGAAGGCCGAAGTCAACTACTCCGTAACAGAGAAAGAATGTTTGGCTATTGTATGGGCAATCAGCAAATTTCGTCCTTACCTGTACGGTCGCCCTTTCGACGTCGTAACGGACCACCATGCTCTGTGCTGGTTATCGTCGCTGAAGGATCCCGCCGGCCGTCTTGGCCGCTGGGCACTCCGCCTTCAAGAGTACGATATCCGTGTTGTGTACCGATCTGGACGGAAGCATACCGACGCCGACGCTCTTTCTCGATCCCCGCTTGCGTCGGATATAGATAGCTTGTTCGCAGCAGACCACAGCCTGACCTCTCTGGCCATGACGGACATGGTTGCTGAGCAGCGCAAAGACCCTTGGGTTTCTTCGATCCTCGAATATTTGTCGCACTCACGGGCAGCTCCTGTGCCTCGATCACTGCGCCGTCAAGCTGCCCACTGCACTATTCGTGACCAGCTCCTGTATCGCCGGAACTACTTCCCCGAAGGTCGAAAATGGCTACTCGTGATTCCTCGCCATTTGCGCAAGGACATTTGTACCACGTTTCACACCGATGCGCAAAGTGCTCACGCTGGAATCCTTAAAACCTACGAGCGCCTCCGACTCCGCTACTACTGGCGCGGGATGTACACCTTTTCGCCAAGTTTGTTAGATCTTGCCCGGACTGCCAACGTCGCAAGTCTCCACCGCATCACGTCAGTGGCCCACTCCAGCCATTGCCCTGCCCAGCGCGGCCTTTCGACCGGGTAGGCATCGATTTCTACGGCCCACTCCCAATCACAGCCGCCGGTAACCGCTGGATCATCGTCGCCGTTGATCACTTAACGCGGTATGCCGAAACAGCTGCGCTACCGGCCGCCTCGGCTCGGGACGTTGCGTCTTTCCTTCTACGCCGTTTTGTTCTTCGGCACGGTGCTCCTCGCGAACTACTGAGCGACAGAGGCCGCGTCTTTCTATCTGGAGTCGTGGAGGCCCTTTTAGCCGAGTGCCACGTGGTCCACCGAAAGAGCACGTCCTACCACCCCCAGACAAATGGCCTGACCGAAAGGTTTAACCGCACACTCGGCGATATGATCGCCATGTACGTGTCCTCGGACCACTCTAACTGGGACCTCGTTCTTCCTTTCGTGACGTATGCTTATAAAACGGCCACGCAGGCGACCACAGGATTCTCGCCGTTCTTTTTACTCTATGGTCGCGAGCCCTCCTGCATGCTAGATACAGTACTTCCGTACCGACCTGACGCCTCCGAGTACGCACCACTGTCTGACATCGCTCGACACGCCGAGGAATGTCGCCAGCTAGCCCGACGATTTACATCGGAAGAGCAGCAACGCCAAAAGGCGCGTCACGATGATTCCATTACAGCTCCAACATTTACGAAAGGATCACTGGTCATGCTTTCAGTACCGTACCCGGCTCCCGGTCTTTCGTCGAAATTTCTTTCGCAATACCAAGGGCCTTACCGAGTACTGGAACAAACGTCACCAGTGAAGTATGTTGTTGAACCCGTAACGTCCACCTCGGACCGCCGACGTCGTGGTCGCGAGACGGTTCACGTCCAGAGGCTGAAGCCATACTATGACCCGCTCGTCTTGTGTTCCCCGTAGGTCGCCAGGATGGCTCCCCTTTCCGCCGGGGGTATTGTAGTAAGCATGTTGCGCCTATGAGAACTGTGATGAGCATCAGCCACAACGGGCAAATCCCCCTACGTGGACATGCTGCGCCGGTTGCCGCTCGAGGAAGAGGACGTGTTCGTTCACCGTCTGTCTCGCGTAAAGCTGGTCGTTTCGGCTCACCCCGTCCGCGTCGACGCCTCGTTCGTGAATAAACGAGCACAGCCTTCTACCGGAACGCCGACTATCTCCTTTACAATATATACATATATATATATATAAATATATATATATAAATATATATATATATATATATATATATATATATATATATATATATATATATATATATATATGTATATATATATATATATATATATATATATATATATATATATATATATATATATATATAGCGAATCAGAATAGGAAATGAGGGGCTCGTTGAAAATAACACAGAAATAAGGGTTGGCAGTCGAGAAAACCTCGGAAAGCAAAGGGGAGGATGTGGTAGATCATTGAAACAGATTAAGAATTTGGAAAGAAAGAAAGAAAGTGAAGAAAAAATGCCCGCCAGGTGGGATCCGAACCCACGACCTCCAGAATACCGGTCTGGTGCGATAACCACTACGCTACCGGCGGGGCGATTTTCCCATTCACTTTCTGAGGTATTTATGTTAGGTATGTTTGTTTCCTGTGCTTGGGGGTGGTAGCCAGCGCCATTCGGACTAATCGGGGTGAAGGGGACCTTCTTTTTAACCCCCGGGTCGTGACTCGAGTGTCTACGACATGTCCAGAGTGGTCGACCAGCTTTGAACCCTCTTAAGCTCCCTTTGGCAACAAGACTGCCAGAACAGAGGCCCTCGCTATGCATGTAGCGAATCAGAATAGGAAATGAGGGGCTCGTTGAAAATAACACAGAAATAAGGGTTGGCAGTCGAGAAAACCTCGGAAAGCAAAGGGGAGGATGTGGTAGATCATTGAAACAGATTAAGAATTTGGAAAGAAAGAAAGAAAGTGAAGAAAAAATGCCCGCCAGGTGGGATCCGAACCCACGACCTCCAGAATACCGGTCTGGTGCGATAACCACTACGCTACCGGCGGGGCGATTTTCCCATTCACTTTCTGAGGTATTTATGTTAGGTATGTTTGTTTCCTGTGCTTGGGGGTGGTAGCCAGCGCCATTCGGACTAATCGGGGTGAAGGGGACCTTCTTTTTAACCCCCGGGTCGTGACTCGAGTGTCTACGACATGTCCAGAGTGGTCGACCAGCTTTGAGCCCTCTTAAGCTCCCTTAACCACATCCTCCCCTTTGCTTTCCGAGGTTTTCTCGACTGCCAACCCTTATTTCTGTGTTATTTTCAACGAGCCCCTCATTTCCTATTCTGATTCGCTACATGCATAGCGAGGGCCTCTGTTCTGGCAGTCTTGTTGCCAAAGGGAGCTTAAGAGGGTTCAAAGCTGGTCGACCACTCTGGACATGTCGTAGACACTCGAGTCACGCCCCGGGGGTTAAAAAGAAGGTCCCCTTCACCCCGATTAGTCCGAATGGCGCTGGCTACCACCCCCAAGCACAGGAAACAAACATACCTAACATAAATACCTCAGAAAGTGAATGGGAAAATCGCCCCGCCGGTAGCGTAGTGGTTATCGCACCAGACCGGTGTTCTGGAGGTCGTGGGTTCGGATCCCACCTGGCGGGCATTTTTTCTTCACTTTCTTTCTTTCTTTCCAAATTCTTAATCTGTTTCAATGATCTACCACATCCTCCCCTTTGCTTTCCGAGGTTTTCTCGACTGCCAACCCTTATTTCTGTGTTATATATATATATATATATATATATATATATATATATATATATGAAAACGTTCTTGCTGGTATACTTTCTTTTATTGCTGCGAAGCCGATAGTTTTCTGGTGATGGTCCGTTATCATAGCCAAAGACATCGTTGCTGAAGACGTCGCAGTGGTGTTAGAGTTCGCTGCGGTTGCCTGTGGGAATGGTGACATCTGGGCCTATTCTATTGCAATCAAGCTCAATTTTGCTGGCGATAGTTCAGAATACCTCACAACAGCCATTGCTAAAAACATAGGCCTCTCTGGACACGTAATTTATAGATTTTATGGGATTGCATGGGCTCTGACAGCGTCTTGTGTTCGTGCTCCTCCCTCAATGAAGTATCTCGCTTCAAGGCAAAGCTTATCATTTTGAGCACCACATGGTGCAGCCCAAATTGTCTCCGTTGTTATTGAGAAAACGGTGTCGGTATGTGTTTGCATGTAACATGGAAAAGCGTGAGAATCGTCGTCGTTGGAAAGGAACGGGCTGTTCAAGTAACAAAAATTGTCCTCCTGAAGAATACCTACCTCCATGGTATTAGCTTTTCGGCGGTACTCGACCACATGGAATCCCTGCACGGCTGTCTTCGCTAAATTCACGCTTGTTGCTACAGGCTTGTCATCATACCTGTACTCAAAGCCGTATTGTGCCGAGAAATCAATTCTAACGTAAATTTGCATGTGTTTGTTATACAGCCCGTAGTAGATGGAATATTTGTTACTGGGAAGAAAAAAGGAAAAGAGACATTTTAAAGTGTTGCAACCATAGACGATGAATGCAAAAACAGACCACGCAGTTTCAGTATAACTTAAACAGCAGGTTAGTTTCGACAGCATGCGGATGCTCTGCTGTAGGGAACGCTTTGTTAACGGATCAAGTCCACCTAAATGCTTTGCTGCGTGATAAGTCATGAGCTCATGCATTACGGGGCCGCTTGGTAGCGCGATAAGCGGAAGAGCGAACACACGTGGTTGGTGGCTCCCTTGCCCTATAGGCTGGTTGCCCTATCAGCTGTCCTTATCAATCCCCAGCCAGTCAGGAACCAATGGTTGCTCGTTGAAAGCTTGGGTTGGTATGGTGTCGGTTTCCTTACGGTTCGACAGTAGGAAGAAAAAGTTATGGGTTCATTACAATAATAATAACAATAACAATAATGATAATAATAACAACAATAATAATTATAATAATAATACTAAATCATGATTATTTACGTGCCCAGGGACAGCCACAGGCCTGATTGCTGGCGCACGGATAGTTACATAAAACAGAATACAAGAAACATATTCCAAGAAACAAACAAGCGACAAGACACACACAAATTGAGGTAATAGAAATGACAAATAAAACACAGGTAGATTGAGGGTTGTGAGCAGGTAAAAAAAGACGCCTTTGTGGCTCTGCTGGTTTAAAAATCGCACAAGTAGAGCAACAAAGGTTGACAGTAATACGACAAAACCTACGGGAAGAGTAATAATCAATCAAATTTATTTACGTGCCAATGGCCTGAGTGCTGGTGCAGGGATAGTGATACAAATACAAAATACAAGAAATTTATTATAAGAAATAAAGATACAACAACCCCAAACAAACTAATATGCTGTAAGAAAAATAAATAAACCACAGGCTGAGTGAAATGTATGTACAGGTGAAAAAAGAGACACCTTCACAAACGAGTCTTGTAAGAGTACGGTGAGGGTAATAGCAATAAGTTGCACTGCTGTAAATTATTGGCAAGGAGCAACGACCAACGCTTTTGCAGTTACTCATCTTGTAAAGACAACACAAGCATAGCAACAAAGTTTTACAAAAAGTAACAAAAAAAACCATTGGAAGGAGTATTGACATATAGGATAAGGCGAACAAATCGCAAGAAACATATTAAAAAAATTGAACTATTAGGTGGTTAAACTGAAGCGCAGCAATCGAATAAACAAAAACGAATGAAAAAAAAACAAAAAAACGGCAACACCATGGTTGTTTAACATACTGTATTGAACAGTTCAGTACGGTAAATTTTAAAGGAACTTTGAAAGGTGTTAATGCATTCAAAGAAGTGGTTGTAAGAATTCTGCATTCTGCGGACAGGAGAGTGAGTTCAGTTCCGCGCAGTGGTCAGAACGGGCGATGCGAACAGGTGTGCCTTTGTAGAACACTGAACTCCAAGCATGTAACCATGTCTGCGCAAGAAAGGTCACCATGAACGATTTTGCGAACGAATGTAAGATCTGAACGCACACGTCTGCAGTTAAAGCAAGGAAGGGAAGGAACTATAACTAAGTCAGAATTACGACCCGTACCATGATTGTGATGACGGTGCTTATACTATAGTAATAAAAAATTCTTCTGTACACGTTCTAGTAATTAACTACGGTATTTGGAGATGCCATTCCAGGCAACAGAAACATATTTAACTGAGGGATTACTTGTGTTACATAGCTTTAGAAATGGATCGGAGGAAGAAAATTCAATTGAAATCCGACACACATTTTTGAGACTTCGAGTGCTCGTCGGCTGATGAGCCTAACGTGAGGAGAAAAAGAGAGGATATTGTCGAAGACCATCCCGTGGTCGCTAAGCTCATCAACCCTTTTCAGAGGAGCTCCCTCAATTCTGTAGGGAAACAGTAGACGATGGATGTTCCAACTGTACGTGATTCCTTTTGTTTAGGAGGGTTCCAAATAGGTAATTTTTTGCTGCACCGAACTTTCGAGGCTGCATCCAGCCTCCAAGGACTCTATATAGAGCTGGTGGTCCCGCCGTTAGAGGCTTTTACAAAGTGAGCGATACCGACTGATATCCACTTTCCACTTGTCGAACCCAGAATGCTTTGCCTTTCTGTGGGCGTTTTCCTTAAGAGAACCAGTGGGGAAATTGGGAATGCACAGGCTTACAAAGAGGAATGTACTTTTCCAAAGCCACTCTCGACAGTTTCGGTAAAACATCCAGCCTGTTCGTCAACATTATTGACATCCAAGACACTTTACTATTCAGCGGATGAATGAAAGTTATACAGCCCAGCATTATTTCTAAGTTTGAAAGAATATTGGAAATAAAGAAAGGGCGCTAACCAGACGAAGACGAAGTAGAAACATACACCACATACAGGCGCCACCTTCCAATTGTTTATTCATGAAAACCACTCTTACCAATACACAGGCCAATACTACCGAATCCAAATTACTGCTATGAATGAGCATTTGCTGACGGCTATCAGATAAAATAGTAACAGCATTTCGCATGTAGGCACACAGACGCACTACTGATACTACATACACATAATCATGTAATCATGGCGAATAACGCACGTTCTACACAGGGTGATGATAAGCTGTCTTTCATAAAAGACAGCTCTTTATCAAAAAGTGATAGTGACGGCGTGCTGACGCAGTCATCTCTAGCTTTTTTGATGAAGTAAGCCTCGATAATCTCCCTTTCCGTCTTGTTTCCTGCTTTTTTCAAGAAGGTCGTCTGGTCCAGGAATGGCGTGCAACCGCATCCTTCACAGTGATCCGCCAAGTGTTGCTGCTGTAGCAGCCCGGAATGTCCGCTGCTGAAGGAGGCGAGAATGCGGACATAGAGCTGGCTTGCCGTTTCAAAAGAAGACTGTTTATTTTCAAAAGATGCGTACGCCGAGAGTTTCTGCCGACGAAGGAAAGTAGGGGATCCCCCTCGTCTTTCTAAAAGAGAGAGGAAAAACCCCCCTCCTCCTCCAAGCGAGCAGACGGCAACGGCGTCAGAACTAATGCCAGGAGTCGTCCAGACAACAAGTAAAGCGTTCCCCCAAAAGGCGACCGTGGAAGAGGGCGGGTAAATGTCCCCCGTAGTAAGCAAGCGGCGGCGGCGTCGCCAATACGCGTCTTCCACAAAAGGTGCACTGTGGACAAGCCGGCGGCAGACCGGAAAGAAAGGAAAAGTCCCCGTCGGCGGAAGCCGCTTCCGCGGTGGGGCAGAGCTGCTTCCTCTACACAGGCTCCCCTCCTAAATGGCGGTGCTTTTAAAGAAAGGCAGCAGTTACCGGCGGAATGGCGAAAGGTCACTGTCCAATGGTTATCACTGAAAACGTGCTTGAGAAGCTGCATGAACAGAAGCCTCAATATGAGCAGGCTTGGCGTGGTCGACTCAAACGACTTCTCGTTTGCCCCGCACATCGATTGGGATGGCTTTGTTATTACGTCCCAAAACATTGAAAGGGCCATCGTACGGCGGTGTGAGGGGCGGCTTCGTAGCCTCGTGTCGCACGAACACATTTGTAGCTGAGTCCATGTCGGGTAAAGTGAAAACCTTCCTGTTGCGGGCGATGCGAGGTGCTGTTGGCCTGAGTTGCACGAGCCATGCGCGCAGCTTCTCGATGTGGTCGGAGGTTGGTGTGGCGGAAATTGTGTGGTCGGCGAAGAATTCCACCGGGAGCCGCACTGTTGAGCCGTACACCAATTCCGCTGCGCTGAAGCCAAGCTCTTCCTTCACCGTTGAGCGTAGGCCAAGAAGAACGAGCGGGAGCTTTTCCACCCAGTGCTGGCGATCGAATTTCGCTGTAAGCGCATCTTTCAGTTGCCTGTGCAAGCGCTCAACCATTCCGTTCCTGGCGGGGTGGTAGGCGGTTGTATGCTGCAGCCTCGTCCCGACGAGGGTCGAAAGCGCGCAAAAGAGGTTGCTCTGGAATTGCCGTTCCCTGTCATTGTAATGCGGGCGGGGCAGCCGAAGCGGGACACCCATGTCTGAATAAAAGCCTGCGTTACAGTCTCAGCTGATATGTCCGCACTTGGTACAGCTTCGGCCCATCGGCTTTATTTGCCGATGCATGTGAGCAGGTACCTGAAACCTTGGCAGGGCGGTAGCGGCCCCAACAGGTCGGGTTGAACATGGTCAAACCGCGACTCGGGAGTCCGAAATTCCTGTAGTGCAGCCCGAGTGTGGCGAGTCACCTTCACTTGCTGACACGTTTCACATGTCCGAGCCCAAAGACACACGTCCGCGTTGACGCCGGGCCAAACGAAGCGTTCTGTTATCAGCCGCTGGGTGGCGTGGGCACTTAGGTGTCTGATGGAATGGAACGTGTTGAATACCACTCGGCGAAAATTCAGTGGGACGAAAGGTCGTGGGGTTGCCTGGGAGGTATCGCACGTTATCGTGCACTGGACGTAGGGAAGTGCAACCTCCGAAAGCACGAGTGAAGATCCCCCCCCCTTTCAGTCTCGTCAACTCAGTGTCCTCCCGCTGAGCCACGGCCATCACCTCGATATCCAGGACTTTGGTGCCGGAAACGTTCATGCGAGACAAGGCGTCGGCTGCTTCGTTTTCGACCCCGGGAACGTGGCGGATCTCTATAGAAAACTCAGAGATGAATGAGAGCTGACGAATTTCCCGTTCTGAGTAGGAGGAAGTGTTGTTGAATACGTAGGTGAGGGGCTTGTGGTCTGTCAAGGTGTAGAACTCACGACCTTCGAGGAAGTAGCGGAAATGCTTACTGAAACAATAGATTGCGAGCATCTCCCTTCCAAGAGTGCTGTACCGTAATTCTGCAGGCTTCATGCGTTTCGAAAAGAAGCCCAGTGGCTTCCACTGAGTACTCTCCTGTTGCTGCAGCACTGCTCCGACCGATGTGGAGGAGGCGTCCACCATGAGGCGTGTAGGAGTGTCAGGCAGTGGGTGAATGAGAAGGGTAGCCACGCCCAGCTCGTTCTTAGTTTACTGGAAAACGTTCTGGTGCTGGCCAGACCAACAAAATTCGGCTGCGTTTTGGTCGTCTCCGCGCAACAGGTCGGTCAATGGCTGGAGTACTCGAGCAGAAGACGGAATGAACCGCGGGTGGAAATTTAAGAGCCCGAGGAACTCCCTTAGCTTGCGGAAAGATGTTGTAGAAGGAAACTTCTCGGTGGATTCCACCCTCGATTCCAAAGGCATAATGCCTTCAGCAGTGATGTGGTGGCCGAGAAAGTTGAGCGCCTTGACACCAAAAACGCACTTTTGAGGTTTGAACACCAGACCGTGCTCATCCCTACGTTGAAAGAGCTAGCGGAGGTGCTGTTCATGCTCGCTAGTACTGCTAGCGACGAAAATGTCATCCAGGCAGACGAAAACGAAACCAAGACTCCCGGTGACCTCATCCATGAACCTTTGAAAGATCTGTGCTGCATTTTTCAAGCCGTAGGGCATAAGGACAAACTCAAACATGCCGAATGGAGTTATTATGGCTGTTTTTGGTACGTGCTTCGGTTCGACGGGGATTTGGTGGTATGCTGATACGAGGTCGATCTTGCTGTATATTTTGTACCTGCCAGCCGCGCTCTACAATCGTGAATGTGTGGCAGAGGATACTGTTCTGGCGTTGTCGATGCGTTCAAGGCTCTGTAGTAACCGCACGAGCGCCAGTCGTCCCCGTCGTTTTTGGGCACCATGTGCAGTGGCGATGAATGGTTGCTAGACGAAGGGCGAATAATTCCCAGCTGCAGCATATCATCGAACTCACTGCGTGCAGCTTGAAGCCTGTTGCTAGACAGCCGTCGTGGCCGGGTGGTGACTGGTGGCCCCGTGGTGACGTGGTGAGTCACGTTATGTTTCAACTGCTTTTCCGTATTGCGGGGCTGGGTGAGAGAAGGGAATTCGGCCAGGAACGTGGTCGTAGCCAGATACTGGCTGGGAGGCGCAGATGCCAGATGAGCAGATGTTTGACTCTAAACATCGTACTTTGAGGGATGTGTTGTTATCCTTGAGGCAACGATCACGTACGCTCACATCCAGGTTGAAGTGGCTCAGAAAGTGTGCTCCGAGTATGGCGAAAGTAACGTCCGCCACCACAAAGACCTAGAGAAACAGGCTTCTGAGTCCGACGTCTGTTGTCAGCGAGCGGAAGCCGTACGCAGCAAAGACAGTATTGTTCACCGCCTGCAGCGACAATATGTTCTTGCTACGTCGGCGATCGTCGAGGGTTACCGGGAGAATAGAGATTTCGGCTCCCGTGTCGACTAGCATGCGCGAGTTGCTTATGCGGTCGACTACGAAGAACAGGCGGCTGGGTGGAGGGCCGATCCCGTAAGCCACCGTTAACGACTGGTCGGAGCGTTTCTCGGAAACGAGCAAGGTTGAGTGCAGCGGCTAGCACCCGTGCCGAAATGACGGTGGAACCAGCAAACTACGTCCTGGCTATCTAGTGGCTGGCATCTCTGGGAAGAGCTTGGCTGTCTTGAAGGGGATCGGTTGCGTCGTTGCTCGCCCTGTTGGGGAGCGCCAGACAGCAAAAGTTACTCCATGGTGTCGGTAAGTTATTCCACTTTGTCATCAAGGCGCGACAGTCGGTCTGGTTGTTCGTGTGTTCTTGCAGCAGCTATGGGCGCGAAGGTTGGAGTAGAGTATTCCGTAATGCGATCGGCAAGTTGCGCCAGTCGATCAAGGGACGTCTCATTTTCACCCGCGAGAACCACGCGCACTGACTGGAGCAGCCGTTGCAAAATAAGTTCACAAAGACGTGGGAGCTGGCCGTCCTGGCGCGCGTGGACACCGAATAGTTGCCGCATCCGGTGCAGCAATTGGGAAGGTCGTTAGTCGCCCAGCTCTTCCCGACATAAAAGCTGCTGAAGTCTGTTTTCTGCAGGCGCCTCGAGGCGGTCCAGCACCGTCTTTTTAGGGTGTCGTATTTCCCTTGTTGGGGGGGGGGGGTGAAACCAAAATGTCTTTGATAGCGTCGGCAATTTCTGGGATCAGGGCTGCGACGACGTGAAGGTACTTTGTGGACTGCGAGGTGATGTGCCGGAAGGAGGTAGAAAGTGGACGTAGAGCTGGCTTGCAGTTTCAAGACAAGCTTTTTTTTTCAAAAGATGCGTACGCCGAGAGGTTCCCCCGACGAGGGAAAGTAGGGGAACTATTATTTAGAACTACTAGTTTTAGAATAGCAGAACCGATCTTTTGGGGCCCCCAGAATTTAGGGGGACCCAAATGGAACAGGCCCGCGCGCCACGAGTTGCACAAGTGCGTTTTCCCCAATATTTTGATGTTGGAATTTTTAGGCTTAACATTAGGGTAGATATTTGGGCACTGCTGCCTACAATTCCGAATGACAATTCTTGACACAGTTTTCACCACACGATCCCCCCTTTTTCAGAAGTGAAACCTAAGGATTTTCACGTTGATTGCCATTGTAGCGACACCATCGTCATCGTAATCATCAGCGTCACAATCATCATCACGGTGACCGGGCAGCCTCATCAGTTCCACGCGCTACAGATCGAACGTCGAGTCAGCAGCTGGGTGGCCGCACGTCAGCAGCGCTCCCACTCCTGGCCGGGCCAACGCGACCTGAATAAATGTAGGAGCCCACCAACCGACTCAGCCTCCTACAAGTGGTGACCCGGACGTTCCCTACATGTGGTGACCAGGGAGTTCCGCGCCTGTTCCTCGGCCAGCGGCACACCGACATGGCGACGGGGGGGACCCGCCAATACCGGCGTTCGAGCCACGCTACCCAAGAGGATGGTTCTTCAAGTTCGAGGCTGCCCTCTGGCTCAACCACGTCAGCATACAGCCTCTGAAGCACTCCATCCTCTGGGAGACGCTTCCGCTAGAGCTCCGCCGCGTCCTCGTCCTACCACCGCCCAGCGCCACCCCCTACGATGACCTTCGTGCTGCCGTGCTCACGCACTACGGCTTCAGCGACAACCGCTCTCGACCGCCAGCAGAGGAGGTACCCGCGCAGCCCACGCACGCTTCGCCGCAGGGCATTGTACCCTCTGCACCATCCGCGTCGTCTCCTGCCAGTAGTGTCGCCCCCCTGGACCTCATCTCCAGCAAGGCAGCCTCACCCACGAGGACGGGACTTGCAGCCGACGACGTCACGGATGCCCACCAGTCACACCCCGCCACACCTATTTCTACCACGCCATGCAAGGGCTCCGGTGAGCAACTTTGCGCCTGACCGGCCAATCGTTCCAAAACTCGTCTCCTGCTCCGCCAGAATTGCACGATAAGTCCACCACGATGCACGTTGTCGCTCCCAACGACAACGACGACGAATTCGCGTCTCCCGTCCGGCTGCAGTCAACACCGCACCTGGATTCTCAGGACGTGAAAATTTCACCTGTGACGACAACATACCGTCGCTCCGGCTACCAGCGCAACGCCCACAAATCTATGCACAAGCGCACGTTGACAGCACACCCAAGGCCCCAACACCGCAAGACCAGGCTATCGCTCGCGACTTGGATGACCAGACCGCGTCCACACAATCTCCCGACCAGACAAAGTCTGTTATTCGGCGCCGCCGACGTCGCCACCGACGTCCTAAGCAGCAGTCGCCAAAGCGAGTTTCGTCGCAGGGGCTCCTTCGGTGCACGCCCCCAAGCCGTCAATGGCGTCTTGCCCAACGCCCTTCGCACGTGCCCGGTCGACGGGGGCTTCGGATACGTGCAAACACTCGTCGGCACTCCGGCACTCGCGTGTCTTGCTGTAGACGCGCTCAGCAGAGGTGTCATGCCACGGACGCACTACGAACCTGCGGAACAGTTCTGAGCACGAAACCGCGCTCGAAACTTCCATGTCAAGGACATCAGCCCACTCGAACCGGCAGCCGAACGCCGATGTGCACGCATCACAAGAGGCTGCTCGTGGAGCGCCGATTCTCGGAGCATTGCCATTTCTTCTACACCATGGCCGCGGCTCTAGCTTCTTTCACTTCGGGACTTCAAAGCCGTCGGCTATTTCGTCCCCTCCCCCACTCCCAGCCAAGACCACCCGACGGCTTCTACTCACCGGACACTCTCACGGGACTGATCACGACCACCCAAGGACGTGGAACGCGGACATACGTTACTTATGGCCCCTTCTGTACATACCTGCACATAGTGCATAGTCCATTTTCGTGCATTGTTATTTACATTTGTCAGTTTACCGCGCTTCATGCTAGGGGGAGCCCTGTACCGATACCATCGTCATCGTAATCATCAGCGTCACAATCACCATCACGGTGGGAGCCCATGTAGGAGCCCACCAACCGAGTCAGCCTCCTACACCATTTTAGCGACCGGTGCTGTGTTCATTCTTGCACGCAGGTAGCGCCATCCTTCGGCCCCTCGCCGCGTCGTGTGCTCAGGCAGTTGCCGCCGTCGACCAGCCTCCTCGGCAGGTCGGTGTAGAGAAGTGCAGGCTTCGCATCGGGGCATCGCCGCTTTCAAAATCACCCCGGAAATCAATCCCTAGACAAAATTATTCAGCACACTATCATCCACACTCTTGCTCGTCTGCTTTATTTTTCGTGACTGCTGTGGTTCTGCGAGCGGTTGCTGCCGCGGCCTGCGCGGTTCGATCATACACGGCCGGCGTACGTTCGGAGTGCTTCCGAGCGCAGAACACGCTTAATGCTTTCCAGATTGCTCGATTTCTTGTTAACAAGTTCAAGTTCAGGTTTTATTAATTCCAAAAAATACGTTGTTACAAAATCTATCATATACAGACGAGGGTCCGAGAGCCAAAGACTTTAGTGGGACCCTCGGTTCGTCGATACACGATGACGGTAAAATATATACAGAGCAACTGAAAATTCTTACAAAATACAGACATTAAAATACACTTTTACATCAGAAATCAAGCCAAAAACACGCAACATGGTATAAAAGGAATCGAACAGCAAACAAGTCAAACAGGTAAACGATCACAAGTATGGTTATTCGAGAAAATGTATTTTGACAGACTTTTTGAGCAAAGGAAACGAAGTGCAACACTTAAAACTAGAAGGTCACGCATTCCAAAAGGATATCGCACTGAAAGCGGAAGTTTTTTTCCAATAATTAGTATGAGCGGGGAGTAACAGGAAATTTTAATTAGCCGCAAACCCGGTCACATTATTATTCTGCAAAAGATCAGATGCAATAAATGGGAATGCCAGTTGATTATGAAGCAATTTGTGGAATAAGGTCACGAGATTAAACCGCAACAAAACATTTACGGGCAAGATATTGTAAGAGCGTAGTAATGTGTAGGCGTTCGATTGCGAAGAACTGGAAGTGACAATGCGTATTGACTGATTTTGAATGTGCTGTATTGATGATAAGTGACAAGCATAAGTGCTGCCCCATGAGACTATACCCTAAGTAATATGACTATGAATGAACGCAAAATACAGCGCCAGTAGGGCTTCACGGGAAAAGAAAGGGCGACCTTTGATCAATGCGCGGATACCAAACGCCGTCTTCTGCTTAAGATGGTTAAAGTGACTGCAAAAGGTAAGGCATGGGTCAAGATGTATGCCAAGAAAGACGACATCAGACCAAGCAGAAATGGAATGAATACCAAGTTGTATTAGGGAATAGTAGATAACAGGCTCGCGAATTCTACGATAACGACGCGCGAATTCTACATACTTAGCTAAGCTGTCGGCATAACCCACAATGTAGATCGGGAAAACGAGCAAGAAGTTCGGGAAACCCAGAGCGTTGTGGTTCCACAAATTTTCTAATCCCTTTATAATATTTGAGCAGGAAAGGGTAATAAATCTCTACTATCTATAAGTCGTTTTACGGAATCACCAAAAACACACTAGTATTATGGCTAAAAATTCACGCCGAAGCAACTCAACACAATAAAGATTCATTAAAGCTTACATTACACGCGCTTTCTTAATTCCAAACTTTCCCAGAAATCTGGGACACAGCGCACCGTCGACGCACGCCACTGGCACCCTTCCCTCGTGCGCAGTTGGTCTGGGCAGTACAAAAGCAGACGACCCGCGCCGCCCTCCATACGTTTTCAGTTATAAGCCACAGCGAAACCTGGTTGTACATATTTGTGTTGGTTGTACAAATTTGCGGGACCGCAACCACGTTTTGGTGGCTTTAATTAATATAATACTAATAAAATAGCATATAAAGCACTTTGGAGCAGCGGTTGCGGCGGAATGCTCGACCACTAAAGACTGTACTAATTCACGCAGGTTCCTTTGGCAGCGGTACGACCGGCGCAGTTTCCAGCCTATATCAGCGATCCCGGAGCTGACGGCACGTGCGGGTGTATCTCGCGCCTGCGTGCACTGGACCCTCTCTCAGCTGACCACCTCTGAAGATCATCCTGCGACTGCGCCCACGAATCGCTGCTTTCGTCAAAGTATAAAAGGACTCCCCAAGCACCGTGAAGGCACTTTGGAGCAGCGGTTGCGGCGGAATGCTCGACCACTAAAGACTGTACTAATTCACGCAGGTTCCTTTGGCAGCGGTACGACCGGCGCAGTTTCCAGCCTATATCAGCGATCCCGGAGCTGACGGCACGTGCGGGTGTATCTCGCGCCTGCGTGCACTGAACCCTCTCTCAGCTGATCACCTCTGAAGATCATCCTGCGACTGCGCCCACGAATCGCTGCTTTCGTCAAAGTATAAAAGGACTCCCCAAGCACCGTGAAGGCACTTTGGAGCAGCGGTTGCGGCGGAATGCTCGACCACTAAAGACTGTACTAATTCACGCAGGTTCCTTTGGCAGCGGTACGACCGGCGCAGTTTCCAGCCTATATCAGCGATCCCGGAGCTGACGGCACGTGCGGGTGTATCTCGCGCCTGCGTGCACTGGACCCTCTCTCAGCTGACCACCTCTGAAGATCATCCTGCGACTGCGCCCACGAATCGCTGCTTTCGTCAAAGTATAAAAGGACTCCCCAAGCACCGTGAAGGCACTTTGGAGCAGCGGTTGCGGCGGAATGCTCGACCACTAAAGACTGTACTAATTCACGCAGGTTCCTTTGGCAGCGGTACGACCGGCGCAGTTTCCAGCCTATATCAGCGATCCCGGAGCTGACGGCACGTGCGGGTGTATCTCGCGCCTGCGTGCACTGGACCCTCTCTCAGCTGACCACCTCTGAAGATCATCCTGCGACTGCGCCCACGAATCGCTGCTTTCGTCAAAGTATAGAAGGACTCCCCAAGCACCGTGAAGGCACTTTGGAGCAGCGGTTGCGGCGGAATGCTCGACCACTAAAGACTGTACTAATTCACGCAGGTTGCTTTGGCAGCGGTACGACCGGCGCAGTTTCCAGCCTATATCAGCGATCCCGGAGCTGACGGCACGTGCGGGTGTATCTCGCGCCTGCGTGCACTGGACCCTCTCTCAGCTGACCACCTCTGAAGATCATCCTGCGACTGCGCCCACGAATCGCTGCTTTCGTCAAAGTATAAAAGGACTCCCCAAGCACCGTGAAGGCACTTTGGAGCAGCGGTTGCGGCGGAATGCTCGACCACTAAAGACTGTACTAATTCACGCAGGTTGCTTTGGCAGCGGTACGACCGGCGCAGTTTCCAGCCTATATCAGCGATCCCGGAGCTGACGGCACGTGCGGGTGTATCTCGCGCCTGCGTGCACTGGACCCTCTCTCAGCTGACCACCTCTGAAGATCATCCTGCGACTGCGCCCGCGAATCGCTGCTTTCGTCAAAGTATAAAAGGACTCCCCAAGCACCGTGAAGGCACTTTGGAGCAGCGGTTGCGGCGGAATGCTCGACCACTAAAGACTGTACTAATTCACGCAGGTTGCTTTGGCAGCGGTACGACCGGCGCAGTTTCCAGCCTATATCAGCGATCCCGGAGCTGACGGCACGTGCGGGTGTATCTCGCGCCTGCGTGCACTGGACCCTCTCTCAGCTGACCACCTCTGAAGATCATCCTGCGACTGCGCCCACGAATCGCTGCTTTCGTCAAAGTATAAAAGGACTCCCCAAGCACCGTGAAGGCACTTTGGAGCAGCGGTTGCGGCGGAATGCTCGACCACTAAAGACTGTACTAATTCACGCAGGTTGCTTTGGCAGCGGTACGACCGGCGCAGTTTCCAGCCTATATCAGCGATCCCGGAGCTGACGGCACGTGCGGGTGTATCTCGCGCCTGCGTGCACTGGACCCTCTCTCAGCTGACCACCTCTGAAGATCATCCTGCGACTGCGCCCACGAATCGCTGCTTTCGTCAAAGTATAAAAGGACTCCCCAAGCACCGTGAAGGCACTTTGGAGCAGCGGTTGCGGCGGAATGCTCGACCACTAAAGACTGTACTAATTCACGCAGGTTGCTTTGGCAGCGGTACGACCGGCGCAGTTTCCAGCCTATATCAGCGATCCCGGAGCTGACGGCACGTGCGGGTGTATCTCGCGCCTGCGTGCACTGGACCCTCTCTCAGCTGACCACCTCTGAAGATCATCCTGCGACTGCGCCCACGAATCGCTGCTTTCGTCAAAGTATAAAAGGACTCCCCAAGCACCGTGAAGGCACTTTGGAGCAGCGGTTGCGGCGGAATGCTCGACCACTAAAGACTGTACTAATTCACGCAGGTTGCTTTGGCAGCGGTACGACCGGCGCAGTTTCCAGCCTATATCAGCGATCCCGGAGCTGACGGCACGTGCGGGTGTATCTCGCGCCTGCGTGCACTGGACCCTCTCTCAGCTGACCACCTCTGAAGATCATCCTGCGACTGCGCCCACGAATCGCTGCTTTCGTCAAAGTATAAAAGGACTCCCCAAGCACCGTGAAGGCACTTGGAGCAGCGGTTGCGGCGGAATGCTCGACCACTAAAGACTGTACTAATTCACGCAGGTTGCTTTGGCAGCGGTACGACCGGCGCAGTTTCCAGCCTATATCAGCGATCCCGGAGCTGACGGCACGTGCGGGTGTATCTCGCGCCTGCGTGCACTGGACCCTCTCTCAGCTGACCACCTCTGAAGATCATCCTGCGACTGCGCCCACGAATCGCTGCTTTCGTCAAAGTATAAAAGGACTCCCCAAGCACCGTGAAGGCACTTTGGAGCAGCGGTTGCGGCGGAATGCTCGACCACTAAAGACTGTACTAATTCACGCAGGTTGCTTTGGCAGCGGTACGACCGGCGCAGTTTCCAGCCTATATCAGCGATCCCGGAGCTGACGGCACGTGCGGGTGTATCTCGCGCCTGCGTGCACTGGACCCTCTCTCAGCTGACCACCTCTGAAGATCATCCTGCGACTGCGCCCACGAATCGCTGCTTTCGTCAAAGTATAAAAGGACTCCCCAAGCACAGTGAAGGCACTTTGGAGCAGCGGTTGCGGCGGAATGCTCGACCACTAAAGACTGTACTAATTCACGCAGGTTGCTTTGGCAGCGGTACGACCGGCGCAGTTTCCAGCCTATATCAGCGATCCCGGAGCTGACGGCACGTGCGGGTGTATCTCGCGCCTGCGTGCACTGGACCCTCTCTCAGCTGACCACCTCTGAAGATCATCCTGCGACTGCGCCCACGAATCGCTGCTTTCGTCAAAGTATAAAAGGACTCCCCAAGCACCGTGAAGGCACTTTGGAGCAGCGGTTGCGGCGGAATGCTCGACCACTAAAGACTGTACTAATTCACGCAGGTTCCTTTGGCAGCGGTACGACCGGCGCAGTTTCCAGCCTATATCAGCGATCCCGGAGCTGACGGCACGTGCGGGTGTATCTCGCGCCTGCGTGCACTGGACCCTCTCTCAGCTGACCACCTCTGAAGATCATCTTGCGACTGCGCCCACGAATCGCTGCTTTCGTCAAAGTATAAAAGGACTTCCCAAGCACCGTGAAGGCACTTTGGAGCAGCGGTTGCGGCGGAATGCTCGACCACTAAAGACTGTACTAATTCACGCAGGTTGGTCTGGTGTCTTTTGCGCTTCTTTTGGCCATTTCCTGCCGCAACTGTTGCTCAATCGTTTGTTATTGTTTCTGCTTGTTTTCGGTCCGTGCAATGGTTTCGTGTGCTGAGCTCGCCAAAAGAATTGATGCACTTGAGTCAAAGCTAAAAAGTAGCCTAGATGCACTTGTCGAGGAAGCTGTCGCTAAGCTTAAACAGAAAACGGACGACTTAGGAGCACCTGATTCCTTGCAACTGACAAATTCTGTTGAGTTTGTTAGCGATGATTACGACTCACGAAGGCGATTACGAAGGCGAAGTATGCGGAAGTCGTCGAAGCTAATAAGATATTAACAGCCCGCAAGAAAGCTCTCGAGGAGAGAATGGCTGACCTTGAACAATACTCTCGCCTAAATAACATCGAAATTAAAGGTGTGCCGGTAACGAAAGGTGAAGACTGGGGAGCCATTTTGAAATCTGTGGCTGAAGCACTCGAGTGCCCCATTGAAGCGTCAGACATTGACACTATTCACCGCGTTCCCGCCTTTTCTCGAGAAAAGAACATTATAGCTCGCTTCTGCTCCCGGGATAAGAAAAATGAATTCATCCGAAGGGCCCCCAAAGCCCGATTGCGTGCTAACCAGATTGGCTTCTCTGAGGAATGCGACAGCCCAGTGTATTTAAACGACCACTTGACGATGGCCAACAAGAAACTTTTCGCCAAGGCGCTTGCTCTCAAGAAAGAGAAGAAGTGGCAGTTCTTGTGGACAGAAAACTGTCAGATCAAGGCGCGCTGGAACGAAGAAAGCAAGGTCTTCCGCATAGCAACAGAGTCCGACCTGAAAATCTTCGCCTAATGGTCCCCCCTTATGCAGTTCACAGCACATCACGTGCTCAACACCGGTATGGCTCTGTTTTCACCGGACCAATTCAAACTAGCTCTCCAGCGCAAAAATAGATCCCTCATTCACTTTAACGCACGAAGCATCCGCAAAAACTATGATTATATCAGCACATTTCTTAGATCGCTAGAACATTCCTTTTCTTTTATTTGCCTGTCGGAAACTTGGCTTTGCAATGACGATGCTCTCTTATATGGCTTTCCACATTATCAGTCCAAATTTTGCCATCGTCCATCTAGTAGCCATGGGGGTGCTGCTATCTTCATCTCACAACTAATCTCATATTCACGCAGACTTGATATCGCAATAAACGTCACTCATTGCGAATCTGTATTTATCGAACTTGACAAATCTTTTATTGAGGGCGCGGACAAAAACTTTATTCTGGGATGCATCTATCGTTCGCCGTCGTCATCCGTTCCTGAATTTTTGGCTAGCTTTGACTCAGTATTTGAAAAACTGTCATTGGAAAACAAGAACGTTGTTCTTGTAGGAGATATTAACATCAACCTGTTGGATATTGATTCTAAAACACCCGCAGACTTCATTGCCTGTTTCAGTGGGTTCGGCTATGAATCGTTAATTCAACATCCTACTAGATGCACGTTCCTTGGACCTGAAACTCTACTTGATCATGCCATATCAAACATTTCACCTGCACCGGCATCTGGAGTGGTAAATGTAGACATCACCGACCATTATCCCATATTTCTTACGTTTAGCGCTGTAGCGCCAAAAAGCCTCCCATGTTTTTCAACTTCTGTGTTCAACAGAGATAAATTTGTAGAAATCGTTACCTCCACTGACTGGTCCCGTATCGACGCCCTACAGGATGGAGGTAAAGCTATAGAAGAATTTTGTAACATTATCCATAATGCCATATCGACTAGCACCTCTACAGTGAAATGTAAAAAAAGGTACAAGTACCCTGGCAACCCTTGGGTTACACAGGGGCTACTACGAAGCATGCGCAAGAAAGAAAATTTATACCGCAAAACTAAAAAGAAACCTTTTAATTCATCACTTGCTAGGCGCTACCAGAATTATTCCAAGGTTTTGAATAATTTGTTGAGGGCAGCTAAGGAACGTTACTACGTAGGTGAATTTAATAAAAATAAAAATAATCCTAAAAAACAATGGAAGTTATTCAATAATTTTCTAAACAGGCCCGCATGCAATGTGCCTGTATCGGAAGTAAACTACAACGGCGTCATTCACAAATCTGGCGACGTTGCCAATGCATTTTGTGAATACTTTTTCTCGCTTCCGAAACCACAACTTTCTTCGTCATATTCCGGTATATACCGTTCTAGTCATACATTTTACCTTTCTCCTGTGTCACCTGATGAGGTATACTTAACAATTTTGGGATTGAAAGATACTAGTGCAGGACTAGACAATATCCGTGCAAGTCATTTAAAAGCTGTTGCTGATGTTATTTCTAGTACGCTATGCATAATAATCAATCGCATTTTTGAAGGTGGAATTTTCCCGCAAATTTTAAAAAAGGCCAAAATTATTCCCGTGTTCAAAAAGGGAGATAGGTTACTAATTTCCAACTACAGGCCTATCTCTATTCTATCAAGTATCAGTAAGATTATTGAGCGGTTATTTGTAAAGCGTTTGAATGACTTCCTCGCGAAATTTGACCTCCTTAAGCCTAATCAATTTGGTTTTCGCGCTGGTAGCTCGACTAATCTCGCACTCCTATCCCTAACAGATTATATTAAAAAATCAATAGACTCCGGCTTGCTAGTAGGCTCAGTGTTTATAGATTTCACGAAGGCTTTCGACACAATTAATCATAATATTTTATTTCATAAACTTGATATGTATGGCATAAGGGGCCCTGCACTTTCTTTTTTGAGGAGCTATTTAATTAATAGGGAAGGCAAGGTTTACAATGGCGAACATTCCTCTGATACCAAAATTATAAATCAAGGGGTCCCTCAAGGGTCCATTATTGGCCCCTTATTGTTTATAATTTATATTAATGACATCGTGGATCATCTTCAATCAGATCATTGTGTTCTTTACGCCGACGACACCACATTATCTTGTGCCCACAAATCGCTACCGCCCCTTGTTTCATTGCTAAATGGTGTTTTGACGAAAGACATGGATTGGTGTCACAAGAATCACCTTATTATAAATCCCTCAAAAACTAAATTTATGTTATTTAGATCGGAACAGAAGCGCGTCTCCTTTAAACCGGCGATAAATCTGGGTACCAACACTATTCATGTCTCTGACCATGTCATTTTTCTTGGCGTTCACCTTGATTCTCATCTCAAATTTCGCAATCACTTCAATTACTTAAGACGAAAAACTGCATATGGCATTAGAGCCCTCATTAAGGCTCGTCAGTTTTGTCCACGTCACGCGCTTCTATCTTTGTATTTTGCATTTATTCACAGTCATTTGATATATGGAATTGTTGCGTGGGGTAATACGTATAATTGTCACATTACATACGTCCAACATATCCAGAAACAAGCCATCCGCATAATCACAAATAGCTCCTTCTATTCCAGCGCTAGCACACTTCTTGCTCAAAATAACGTGTTATCAGTTCGCAAACTATTCCAATATAACATTATTACGTTATTGTTCAAACTGCTGACTAATCAACTTCTTTTCCACTTTATTGAGTTAAGTTGTCTCACTAATACCAACCCAACCAGATTCGCTGCAAACTACAATTACTTGCTTCCTTCAGTTTCAACAAATTATGGCAAAATGACTTCGCATTTTTCCGCTATTTCAAGCTGGAATAGTCTGCCGGATGCAATTAGGTCACTTTCTTCTTTATCGCTATTTAAAAAGCAACCTAAAGAATTTCTTTTCCAGTTTTGATTCGTTCACAGTAGTTGTACGAATGTGTAATTTTGCGTGTGTTTATCTTTTTTGTTGTTGTTGCATGGTTGTTCGCGGTTTTATTGAATATGTGTGTGTTTGTGGTTTTGTATTGCTACTAGGATACAATTTTTTTTTTCTTCAGTGTCAGCTACATTCCAATTCACTCTGCTCATTTTTTTTCCCACTTTCTTTTAAACGTGCGCAATACTCGCCCTTTGAACTGCGTTAGTTTTTGTCCTCTCTTGGCATAAATTCTTTAGACATTTCGCTTAGACGCACTATTTCGTCTATTCGTTTTTCCTGCACATTCTGAACTGTTGTTTTGCTTTAAATTGTGATTTGAAATACAATACAGTGTAGTGCGTCCAGTTTCTCCTATTTTCCTTTTTTTTTTCTTCGTTCCATCCTTTTTTTTTTTCTTCTCGTTCTTTTCTTTTAATTTAATTTAGTCTGTCTGGTAATGTTACATCAGTTCTTGGTTTACATTGCTCTGTTGTCATTTTGGCTCTGCAAGTGCAACTCTGAGACTTGTGATTATTGAAATTGTCTTTAGCTGCTTTCATTGTATTTTTCTATGTAATTATGTATCGAGGGTCCCGGTGCAGTATCAACTATGGGACCCTCGTCTGGATATATCTTCACATGTAACCTTCTTCTTTTACAATAAACTTCTTCTTCTTCTTCTTCTTCTTACAGGGGCTAAAAATAATATTATCCGCTAAAACAAGCCCAGTTGTCGACCTTCCCTTGAGCGAGCTCCAGCGATCGTCGTGACGTGCGTCAGTATCGTCAGGTCGGGTGACCAGTTTACCACCATACAGTTTACCACCAGCCCGGCACCGCCTTGAAAATGAGTTGAAGTTTTGTTTTATATTTTCGCAAACTATAATATTTTGCACGCAATATTCTACGCCACACGAATTACGCACGGGATGGTAAATGTATACGAGAGGGTAGCTGAGGCAATTGCAGCAAATAAACAAATTAAGCGCAATTAAAGGACGCGACACAAGCACCCAATATCACGTCCGCTGTCGGCTTACATGTGTGCTTCTTTATTTACATAATATAATGCAGCCACATAGATTGTGCACGGCTCAAGTATTTGCATACGATCGTCATTGACTGTGTTGGTTATCTTCTAGTGCAGGGGTCGGCAACCTATAGCCCGCGGGGCAGTATTACGCGGCCCCCAGCACGTCGTCAGACTCCCACCCTCCGCTGTCACTAACTTATAAAGGCCGACACGCCAGTTTTGACCTCAAACGAGGTTAGACGGGAAGAACAGAAATTGATCGGTTCCAGTTGCATTGTTCCCCATCTTCACGCTTAGTCAGATTATTGTCAATAATTAGCAATATTATTAAAATTCGCTGCATTTTTTCTTTGCTTTCAAAGCTACGCTTCTCCTCGCACCCGATTTGCCGTCTGTCCCTCCGCCATGCCGGCTTAATGTAACTTGGACCTCCACCGGAAAACAAGGACCATAGCAAAAAGTTGCCGACACCTGTTCTAGTCTATTGAGTCCGAACTTGGTATATATTATGCAAGGGCGTAAATAAAGTGAGAGCAAACAAGGAAACTGAACGGCCACTCAGTTCGCCCGACCGCTTTCTGTTATCTACTTTCGGAATCACAAAACAGATTTCCCTGTTTCTGATGGTCGCTGCATTTTGTCACTGAGTCACGATACAATAAAAAGGCAAGCTAGCGTTGCCCCACGTATTCGTTACGGCGACGCAAACCAGTAGTGTTTAATGAAAGTGCACGCCTAAGAGCGCAGGTATAACAGGTATAACAGGATGTTATAGAAAAGTCCGTTTCACCAAGTGTATTAGTTTAAATAAGAAGCTCTCACTTCAAATTCCACTCCCTACGACCATCAGGGAACCTGGGAGTGCCAGAGTACCGTCACCGTCGCGCCAGTTTCCTCGACGCTGTAAATGTATTTAGCGCTGCAAAGCTCTTTTTGTATCGGTCCCCCCGAATTTAAAGCCCCGTGACACGCCAGTTGAGCAAGTGTGGTATTGTTTAGGTAAAGTAAACGAGTAACAGCACTGAAAGGACGACTCACGTTCCTAACGGCCCAACGTATTGGAATGCGATTGTTAGACGGCAGCCATCTTCAAACGTGCCAGCGAATTGGAAATGAAGGTTCTTCTCATCGGTTCTGTGTCCAGCCTGAAAAATATATTGCGCCATCTAGTTTTAGTGTATGTGCATTTTTCAAGAGCTCATGCAATTCTTCCACAGCACGTAGCAAGTCATTAATGCTTCGATTACAGTTTGTGTACCTGTGTACTAATCCAAAGCTTTTGTGATCTACCTGGGGCATGTAAAGGAGCCTGTTATACCCAGCGCGTTTCTTGATTACGTTGTTATGGTGGGGTAGTTATTGTTGAGGACGCTTTTCTAGGTGCTTCCTTTACTCTAGGTTGGCGGAAACCCACGGGTGGCTTTCCAGTATCACACTTTCCAATATTGTTCCATGTCTTTGTGGCGAGCGTGCGAAGCCGCAGATAAACTTTCTGACATGGCCTCACCAATGCTGCTCGTTACTTCAGCAACGTCGCCTGTGAATGATACACTTTATTTCTTCTAATACAAAGCTTGTTTTCCTTGCCCTTAACTCCACCCCCCCTCTGTATTTAACGTTCCTTCGATTGTTTTCTTTTGGCTGGCATCAATTTTGACAACTCCGGTCATTGAATTTTGTCCTTCATTCTGAAGCTTTCACATTTGGCCGTTATCGAATAAGTTCCTTCGTTTTCTTAGAGAGCTAACCAGTGTTGCTGATGGGGGCTCTTCCCTCTTTGCTGTAACTGATTGTGTAATTGGGGCAGTTAGATCGTTGTTCAGTATGCCTACGTTTCCTTCACCTTTATTGTTCTAGACCTCAGATTTGTTCTGAAGGATTAGTGTATACTTCTGGATCTGGTATCTTACTGAGTTCATTTGATTTTATCCTAGTTTTGTCGTTCTCCGGCTGAAATGTCGCCTAATCTGGTCTTCAATCATCCTGTGAGTGATCTTGATCTTACCTCGGGCCGTAACGTCTCTGAATAAATTTAATTTGACGTTCCTTTTCTAGTTCGCTATAGTTTAATTCTTGGTATTTATGTACGTTTCCATTTCCTTCGGCCGCGGAAAAATGGCGAGTATTTTATTAGATTATTCCCCGCAAATTCATCCAGCGCGGATTCAGAGTGTAAAGGTCCAACGACACCAAAGATCTAACGAGAAGAAAGGTCCAACAATAGATATTCCGTCTCGATGGACCTTTCATGTCGTTGAACATTCAGGCTCGATTGGACCTTTCGTCTCGTTGGATCTTTCGTCTCGTCGGACATTCAGCCTCGATTGGACCTTGCGTCTTGGTGGATGATCGTCTCGTTGGATATTCAGGCTCTTACTAATAAATGAATGTCCGGAGCACTCTAAAGTTACCTTGAATGCCCTCTACCGCAATATAGTTTTGGGACCTTCTGCATTTTCACATGCAATAACTTTTCCACGATAATTTTAAGTTAAATGTACGCCTGGAACCTCTGATGTCCATCGTAAAATTTGAGTCTGCCTGCAACGCTTTTGACGAAAGCAAGCTTGGTCGCGAGTTCTTAGCTGAGAGTGCCCAAATAGGACTCCAGTTTTCTCAATAGGACCTGTTTTATCATTCGGGAAAACTGTAAGGGTTTTTCTCCTTTTTTGATAAAATAATGTTCCCGAGCTTCATGCGCACGGCAGGAACGTGAGCGCTAAGCAAACAAGAAAAGAGTCACGTGCTCTTCCATCCAAAAAAATGAGGGTGCTACGACAGTCGCCTGACACCGCGTACGCGTGAGTGTCCCTAAACTGCTCGCAGCCCATAAGAAGCGGTCGATACGGATGAGAGTTGTATATTTCAGTTTGGTCTCATCAAGCCGTCAGTTTGATGTGTCATTCGTCATCCAGGATTTCACATATTAATCAGTTATTGAGATGAAACATTCGACTCGAATTTCTTCCATTCTGGTATTTCGTTTCCCGCCCAGTTACACAAACGACGTTGTTGTGCTTCACGAAGACAAAGCCCAAATACAAACTTCAAGCCTGGGAATGATCATAATATTCACTTTTCAAATCTGGAAACTTTTCAATAACAGTCAACTTTTCATCCATTCCCTTTTCTCATCTGTCCGCAACACTAGAAATTCGGCGATATCCTCAGCAGCATAGACTCACCACCAGGACATAAATGGAACACTTAAAAAAATTTTCCTAAACGTATCGCTGCTCCGTTCGCGCTCAAACTTCACACGGAGGTCACATTTTTGTTTTTTTGTATATACCTGTATATAACAACGACAGTATATACCTGTTTATTTTTTGCAAATACATAATATCGATTTCCGACTATGGCGAAATGGGGGCCATTACGGACGGGCAAGCTGACCTTGGATCGGTGGTGCCACCTGGGATATGGAAAATGAAACGAGCGATGACGATTCACGGTAGGCGCCGAATGAGGTAGCAGACGATCAGAAAACCTCTTTTGTTGATAGCTTAAGATCGCCACAAATAATTACATACCAGCTAGTACAAATCATAACACTCTATTCCTGCGGTTAATTGTTGTCGATAACAGTCATCTGGTTTCAGATCAGCGGCTTTTGCTCTGCCAGGTTACCTCACTTTCCGAAATAAGGGTTATGATTCTTTATTCACGTTTGCTGCCTTTTACTCGTTTTACTTCTATTATTATTCTGTGCGTGCGTGTCCGTGCCTGTCACATGGCGGCATGAGATCACTCACAGCATACGAAAAGGCACATCCTGTTCACCTGCAGTGAATGATATCATGGCGTCATGTCATAAGCACAAAATAATCACAGTTCAGTTGGATTGAGAAACAGGTAAGGTGTCCCATACATAACGTGCCTTATGAGAAAATCTTAAGTCGGATGACGTTTGGTTCCTTTACTCCTGCCCGTTTGTGCTTGATTCGGTAAATGAATTTGGTTAGCCGAGTCATGGTGCGCTGCACGGTCATGGTGCACTCCACGGGATCCAGATCCGTCCTTCGGGATGGTGAGTCCGAGTAGGCTCAAAGGCCAACTGCACACAAAATTTCAACCTCCTGAAGACGTTATTTCCGCATTGTAGGCCCAAAAAGACTGCATGCATGCTTAGCCAAAAAGGACTGAAAGTTCGTCTTCTGTGGGACTACTTCTCTTTGCCCCAATCATCACACCCTTTAGGGACTAAATGTGAGAGGACGAACAGTTAGTCCACCATCTGGTTGATCAGCTCCTATACTCCTCATTGATGGACAACCATACTTGAAACGAAGGAGCGAACAAGAGAGAGCTCTAGCCACCGATGCTGCTCGAATGCGATAATTTATTCTCATAGCGGTTCAAATGATTTTGTGTACACGTTAATTCTAGTCAACCATTAGGATTGCTCCAGCTAACTTGAGAAGACAGCCCATACGCTTCTTAAAAAATGAATTGAGCAGAAGTTCGTTTTTTTATGTAAATTGGCGAACTTTTGTAATTTCCGGTCCAGTCTTCACACGCAATTTATGATACGATGGTACTCTGTGTTAGGAACAAAAAGATTCGTCTCATATATTCCCATACTCAATATCACACTTTCTTGTGTATTTTGTGGTGAACCTATTTTGAGGAGGTTGACGAAAGCCATCCGGTACACCACGTTCATGTGCAACGCTTTATGTTGACGCAAAATTGAGGCCTGTACACGACTACCTTCCCTATCACAACGGTCGTTTTATTAACGTAGTGTAACGTTTGGCACAACACACTTGAACCTTTTGCGGTCGGCGTAATGTTAAAAAAATGCGCGTCTTGAATAAAACAGTAGGGCCTTACTATTGTTGGGCCCTTCGTCTCAGTAGACATTTGGACATTGAGGTGCGATTGGACCTTCAGACTTGGTGGACGTTTTCGTCTCGTCGGGTATTCAGGCTCGATTGGACCTTCAGGCTTCAGGCTCGGTGAATCCTTCGTATCGTTGGACATTAAGGTTTGATTGGACCTTTCATCTCGCGGGATCTTTCGTATTGTTAGACATTCAGGCTCGATTGGACCTTTCGTCTCGTTGTATCTTTCGTCTCGCCGATCACGTGACGAATTGGACCTTTCGACTCGTTGGATCTTTCGTCTTGTTGGACATTCAGGCCACAAGCGTCCAGCGTGGTCACTTCCGCTGTACCACCTGTACCTAAACAAAACTAATGCACTCCATGTTCGCCTCCTGCTTCTATCGTTTTTTTCTGCATAAGTCTCTAATTCCGCCCGTACTGACAGTAACCGGTAAATGTCGTCGCTTATATACACCTCACATCTCCCAAACTGTCATGACAGGCGAAACCGTCACACGGAGTGATACGATCCCTTTTCGTAGGAAATAGCGACAAAGCCACAACAAACTGGCGCGAAGCAAAAACTACGGTAGAAAAGCCAATGCACAATTTACACAAAGGCCCGTTGGTGTGGCTGTACAGTCGGGAACAGCATAGGGTGAGCCAACTAGTGGCGCCGATGACACGATACCGGTATTGGGGCACCAGCCGCGAAAACAGATGAGGAGGTTCAGGGTGCTGGATGAATAATTCAGCTTGCTTCTCTATCTACCTTGAAAGGGCGGTTTAATAGTCCGTATCACTGACCCTCTGGAATTTGGTTTTCTTCGCGCTTTGCAAGCGAAAAACTGAATTACTGTGTTCGCCAAAGGAGGAGCCGGGTGTCTAGAGTAAGCAATGGTTAAACAGTTAAAAACACACGTGCCGTAGAACAGGCCCTAGAGCGCGACGACCTACGTCGCTTGGTACGCCGGTTGGTATGCTTCAAATTACTATTATCGCCCCTTTTGGCACATCTGGGTCACCACACGATCGGCACAGCATGAATTAACTCTACGGGGTCAGAAGAGCCCATCACTTCAGGAAATGAGAAGAACGGAGTGAAAAAAAATACTACCGTGTAAAAAGCGTGTGCTCCGAAGTCGTAGCGGGCTTTTGTGAGTGTCACCAACTGCTGCACGGATGCCAGTTGCAGAGGTGTGGACGGGTAAGACATGGCTACTTTCGAATTTCAAAATTCGCGATTGCTTCGGATGCGTTAACCTCGAAAAGGGCGCTTGCAACTGCAGCCGGCGAAAGCAACGGGCCTTTCGCTTAGTTATTCAAACTGGGCTTTTCGCAGGGGCTGAGTGTATACCGACTGAAGAAGTACCGTAACTTTACCCTACTCTCCGACCATTCACAGCTCAATAGGCTCACGGACAGGGGATTTTATGATGGTCGTAGAAATGTTGGAAATGGCAATGTGAGAACAATCGGTAGAAGGCCTGCTCCCAGAAATGCCTTTAGCCGACAGAAAATGCAACTGGAACGAACGGGGCAATAACCTATTTTTTCATTTAGTTGCCTTAGTTTTTCGCCACTCCAGCCATGTTTTGTTGGAAGGCAAACGCGAGTGGAGCAGGAAAGATAAAACGCATATTTACACGCCGTTCGATTTGCTAAATGTAACCAAAATTACTACAAGGGATGGCTCTGAGGTTCGCTCGGGAGAGACAAAACGCATAGTTACTCAAACAAGTGCCGGTGTGCACTGCGAGTTATCGTGTGTATCGTTTCAAGTAAGGAAAGTTTGTGTGCTATATCTAGTATGAGACCCTTTGAGAGAGCTTCTACCTACGCTGAGGTGTTCATTAGCCAAGAAATTCAGGACTCACGGGCAACTCGAACAAAATAATTGGGTGGATTCAGCCAGATCTAGACAACTGGGCGTATCATAAACTGTTGATGTGATTGGCAGATAACAGAATTTCATTTGTGCAGTTGCCTCACGTGTTTATGACGTGGTTTTTCACTTAGCCGTTATTGTTTACTATTGTTGTTAAAACAGATCTAATGCGAATTTTAAAAGTAAACCTGGCAACCTCTGCTATGAGAGAATGTTCTGCCTAAAATTGGCTAACGATGTACTTTGCGGTCAACAACGTTACCAAAACGCACTTCGCCATTTCTGAGAAGTTTGGAACCTTTTTTTCTGTCTAGGTGTATTTGGCTGTTCATAGTCTCGATTTTCGGGGGTGTGGGCACAAGGGTTTAGTATGTAATGTTATCTTACCTGTGAGCTTAAACCGCCATCAGGAATCACCAAGAAAGCAAAAAAATCTGGTGGTCGCAGTGTGCACTGCGCATATAACAAATATCTGCACTCAGTTACAGTAAACGGTTGCAGGAGTTCAGACATTATGAAAATAATTAAAACGAGGCCATTGTCACGATATTCCACCTTCATTAACTGTCGGTCACAAGCATGCCATGATTTGAAGCGCAACAAAAGCACACGGACGAAGAACAGAGTAGACGAGACAGGCGCTAATCTCGTCTACTTTGTTCTTCGTCCCTTTGCTTTTGTTGCGCTTCAAATCATGGCATCTACTCACCAACTGGCCCAGCAAGAAGTTCTTCTCCACCACAAGCATGTCTAAATGGAGTAAAAAGCTGAGCTAGTTGGACATCATTGATATTCGAAGCACAAAAAGACGAATCACAAAATCCCGAACATGGATCCCACCCTCCGCCGATTATTCGTGCTTAGTGATTCACGAGATTTTTACGACCACCATAAAATTCCCTGTCGGTGGCTTTTCAAGCTGCGAATGGCAAGAGTCAGACCGGGATGGGGTATTGCCGCAATTTCGCCTGGCTTCTATTTTTGCCCGTGATGATCCCCTTTCTCGTTGTCCGCATGGCAGCCACTGCTTTTGTCACCATGTGCAAAAACCGAGGCTAGCACGCGCAGGTTTTGCAGCCACGGAAATTTAGGATGTGTGCGTCACTTATGTCACCTTAGATTTAGCGTCGTGTACGCACGACGGAAAGCACTTTTAAAGGAGCCATGAAGAGAAAACAAAAGTTTGTTTTATTCGAAAGATTATGTGTTTCATAGTACCCCAAGCGCTTTCCCGGAAGCAAATGATGCTTTATTCACGGAGAAATAAGGCAATTTAAGCCAAAATTTTAAATCTCCCGCTAAAATTGAACATTCCGTGACGTGTAAAATGGCGTCATAGAGCGGGTCCATGAAACAGATACTTAGTATGTCGACTCCATATAGCTCCCACACGCGGGAGTCGATCGAGACGGCGGCCATATTAAAAATACTAGTAAAACCTAGTGCACCCGCAGCCCTAGTCATGGAATCGCCTGATCCGGAGAACAAAACTCTCGCCGAGGAGCTCGGGCTTGCATTTAACAACCTCACACCACTAAAACGCTCAATGCTTGTAAGTGCACGAGCGGTAAGAGTTGTGGGATACGCGGTGGACGGGAAAGCGACCATTCCGCGATAGCCACAACAGACGAACGCCCAGCCGTCGGCACCGCTGCCTCGTCAGCCCCGTCGCGACGGACGAATATAGACTGGTGCGTATGTGCCGTATTTTGATTACGGTTAATAATATATCAATTTCAGTAGCAGTATCACTTATGCCAGTTGGCCGGTGTCGTGTATGGAAAGCCGTTCGCGCGAGCTCTCTGCTTCGACCAGAGAGATACGAGCGTCAATGCGCGGTGTTTATGGAATTTTTTCCCCCAAGGTCAGAGCGATTTGACGAAGTCGGCGACGAGCGCCAGCATGTCCCAGGAGTGAGCTAACGTAAGGGTCCCTGCCGTAATCACTTCCTCGGAAATGAAGCGAGCACACTCGTACTTCCTTTAGCTCTCTTTCTCCTCCGTTTGCAAAGTTCACAAAACGTAGCCACTTGCTTCGCCTAGGTTCGTCGTTGGGCAGCACATGAAAGGAGATCTCCTCACCGGCGGGGATGTCGCACTCCCTCGACGATTTGCCCGTACTACATGGGCATTTCAAAACGCAGCAACGAAATTTCATTGTAAAGTACTCGAACAAACTGAAGTTTTCAGTGGTTGTAAACTGGAAACGAGCTCGTAACGACAGCAGCAAGCCAACACCATTCGAAGCTTACGCGACCACTGGCACTATCTCGTCGCTTCTTGCTGTTCCTTACTTCCCTCGTTTCTATTTTTACCTTTGCTGGTTGGCGATATGACGGCCAACCTCCTGTGAAGGGATTACGATACGAACCAAGGTCGCGGCTGTGCGCGCTGGAACGGTTCGTTGGCCCCAAAGAGCCTCGAACCCGAAAATTCGTCTGCGCGACGGCGAGATGTCGAGCTCGGCCGGCGCTAGTTTCGTAAGCATTGGCGCGCACGCTTGCGTGTTTGTTCGGACCTTCAACCGTTTACTCCACCGTTCTTTGTCATAAAAAGAATGTGCAGTATGTTTCACGGGCATTTAGCTCGCTATGCAAACTGTAAGCCCTGCCTAACATGCGTTTGCTTTTGCCGGCCTCCGCCAATCGCAGAGCATTCCCAAGTGACATCACAGGTTCTGTTGCGGAAAATGAGCTGGTGGGTCGCATGGTCATTTCCTTTTTTCCTAATTATGTAGCTTATTTGAGCGAAGTTTGCGTTAAAAGTGGTGTCGTTATGGTTCTAACGAGGCAATCTTTCGAATGAACCAAACTTGTGTTTTCTCTTCATGGCTCCTTTAAGAGCCACTAAGCCATTTATGAGGGGTTTGGAAACGTAAAGGTTCATGACGAAAAATGTACAGCCGGTAAAAGGCTTGTCTATAACACAGCGTTCGTACTCTCAGCCCTATCCTGCCCCGCCGGAGCGGGATTTGAATAAAACTACTGCGGAATTCTGAAGTCTTAGCCCTTCGCTTTTGCCTCCGACATATTTGGAACGAGTATGTTTCGGCAGTTTTCGGATGTAGCTAGTTGAAATTGAAATCGATGTTATAGACAAGCGTTTTACCGGCTGTACATGACTTGGTAGTGTCGGTGCATTGTGTAGTCGCATTATTCGATTTACTGCGTGCAGTTTGTGTCGCAGTCCGCCCCGCGACTTTAATCATGCCCCGGCTTTTTGCTGCTCTGTGTCATTATTCCGGCGTAGAAGATAATGTGAGGCTCCTGAAAGTACATTTGGCCACGTTGAAACAGATTACTTATAGGACTATGAGCGCATACCCTGCCTCATAGTCACCACATTTCTTAAACCACAGCGACAGCGCAAGATTGCCCAAATCAACCGGACGCGACCGGTTCATCGTGCACCATGGCGCTGCCACTGCGCGTGACGGCACGCATGCGTCCCTCTCTTTGGCTAAGGAAACTGAGGGCTGTATTCCGAGTCCCTCCTCCATTTCATTTGCTCCCTCCACTCTTCCGAGGGGAGAATACCACAAAGCTCATGTATGGCGAAACGATTTTAAGGAGTTCCTCCACCGGAAGGACTCTTAATACCAGCGTGAGACTTCCGGGGACGCCCGGTGACATCATACGCTATTTCGCCCTCCTGCGCGCGGTGCCTTCCCGATGTGTCGTGGCTGTCGTTAAACCCCTTATAATTACACCAAGCGGCTCATTTCTCAGCTCGGCTGGCATTGCACGCAGCAAAATTAGCCTCAGTTTTAATCCGTAGCATTCCTTGCCGAGTACCCCCACAGCCAGGACCGTGTAACGCCCTGCATTTCAACAATAATGGAGATTTCGGGAAAGTTCCAAATGTAATCGTTTTAATAACGCAAGTGCAAATAATAACGCAAGTGCCAAAAGTGACTGAAGCTGAGGGATCTGTTGGGCCGCACGCGCCTAGAAAAAATAGCTCCAATCCGCGTTGTAAAGGTGGTTCGAAAGCAAAGATTTAAACGACACCACAACAACTGCCCTTGCGACGTCACTTGAATTCACCGACGTGGCTCCCTAAAGTGTGAAACCAGAGATTCTGCGTGGCGTTACCTAGAATATGCAGGGGCGGCGTCCCGAACGCACAAGCGTCGGCAACGGCCGAACTAGAGCAGCGGACGCCGCCACTGTAGTACGGACGTGCGTCGACAGAAAGAAAACGGCGAGGAGCGTCATTCAAAGGATCAAGCAGCTGAAGCTGGCCATACCGATGTGCTAGCTGGGGCTACATCACCGCGCGACAAAATAGCGCGGACACCGAAACCATTCGGCATGTGAGCTTTGCGATTTCCATTCCCTTATAAAAATGCCATATATGGCCCACATATAAATTATATGTGGCCGTATATAAACTTATATGTCTGCATATAAGGGTACCGAACGCCATATATGGATGCAAATGTGGTCATATATGGCGCAGTTAGCCTGTAGCGGCCACTTCGTGATCGACAGCAAGCGCTCGCCATCATCATCATTGGCCGCTACCTCCATCGTCAGCAGCGCGTGGCCTCAACACGCACGAAGAGCCACGCGCCAGAGGATACCCAGGCTACTGCGCTGCTCGGCCGCGTTCCACAGGCGTTCCCCAACTCGCGGGGCTTCTGCTGCCACCGAATCCTCCTCAGTAAATAAATGTAGGGTCAGCCGCACGACCACATCGGCGCCCACAAGCCTACATATGGCATCAAATGTGCCCATATATGGCATCAAGTAAAGCCATATATGGCGCAGCCAGCCCATATCTGGCGTTAGGTACAGCCATATATGGCGAAGCCAGCCTATATATGGCGTCAGGTAAAGCCGTATATGGCGTAGCCACGCCATATTTGGCGCCAGGAACTACCATATATGGCGCGGCCATGCCACCTATGGTGTAGACCCGCCAGATATGGCATAAGTAAATGGACCATGCAGGGTGCTTTAATATATGACAAACTAATATGTGGCACTACCGTGGATTTATCCACTCAAAAGCATCTATGCTATTAGTAAAAATTGCAGGAATCTAAATTCCAATTTCCTGTGGCATATCTTAATCCTAATACTCTATATCTAAAAGTGCACCTAGCTACTTATCTACAACATAGGAATTATCAAATAAGGATATTTGTTCCATAACCACAAAAGCAAGAAAACTGCAATAAGGTACGCATTTGGGCTGGTTGGTTCATAATTACGAGTGAAAAAACAGCGCTAAAAAGACAGGACAAGAAAGGACACAGGACCGCGGCGCTGACTAACAACCAAATGTGTTTTATTTCTTCAGTCAGCATATATACTTCACCACTATCACAAAGCAATGACAAACAAATTGATTGGAATACTCAGCCTGCGCAGAGGCTAAGAGGCGATCAATCAGACATGACTTTTATCTCTTTTGGAAGGAGAGAAATCGAGGGGATGCTAACACATGCCTCGCCACTGTTGTGTATGTGATAGGCTTCTGAAATGAGACGCGCGCATTCATCATGGTATTTTGACAAGAATGTGGTATCTTCAAAAATTGGGTGGCACTTCCATTTCTTACAATTCTTACAATTAATGGCTAACTGACTGTCAGCAGCATGTTTTTTAACCTTATTCGAATGTTCACGCAAGCGGTCATTCGCGCACCGCCCCGTTTGACCGATATAGGCTCCGGACAGCGCCCAGAGGGCGACACGGAGCCCGCGACACCCAGCGCCCCCTTCGGCAGACATGCGCAACGCTTGGTCGGTCCCCGCAATCCGGTACGCTGCTAGCTCGGGGGCGCTCTTCTTTTTGCAGCGCGGATTTAGCATATTAGTCGCCCCTTTTGTGCTTAAAACGAAGTAAGAGATTGTAAAGTAATCCTGCCACATACTGCATGTGAATGGAGAAGGATTTATTCGGTTGAATTGGCGTATAGGAAGGCATATGAAGGCCGCATAGGAGTGATGCCCAGAAGAGAAACGCTTGTACAGCCTGCCTGCGGGGCAAACCTTTCTCAAGATCAGCAGGTTTGGCTTCGAAAGTAAACGTAATTTATATTGTTTAATTCACAAAAGAGGAGGCTTTGTCTGCAAATATATCAGACGCTGCGCGATGTTTACGCGCGGGGTATTCTATCCATGTGAGTGCACTTGCATGCGACTGCAGAACTATGGCAGTTACATATAGGTCTTTGATCCGAATGTGATGCTCCATAGATGTAACAGTAAGAAATTCACGTTTTTTGGGGTATAGTGAAACTGCGGACGTTAATAAGTGCCGCTTCGCCGAGAAACTTTTGGGCTTCCGGTTGTAGCCCAGTACGCTAGTTGCATACATGTAAACATGCCCACAAAAAAGAAACTCTTCACGAGAAGGCTATCACAAGAAATTTCTTTGGGCAGGGATGGGAAGGGGGAGGTGCAAGCAGTACATCTAATAGGCGTATCGGAATAAATTACGGAATATTCATGTTCGGGTATTTTTGCTCTCTCCACGCCAACGTGTTCGGCAGGACACCTCCGTTAGGAAGGAATAGTAGCGCTTATTTTCCGTCAACACCTTTACAACAAAAGTCACGGGAGAAAAATTTAGTTCCCTGAGTACACCCCTCACTGGTCCAGAGTGGCCGCAATAACAACGGATGGCATAAATAGAGCTTGTCCTCCTCGTTTTCCTCCCCGAACGTGAAATTTTTTTCCTGTGTACTTACTGTTCCAACTTTTATTTCGGCACGCCTTAGCTCTATTTTTCTTTGCTTTTCAGTGGCTGAGACAACAATTTCATCGTTTCTTTTGCACAAAGAGGCGGTGATTTTATGCTATCCAAAAGCTCACGATACATTTGGGAACATTAACGCCTATAAGTGTCCGCGCCCAATATGTGGTTATATGTATTTAATTCGGCGCTATAAGTACGTGGAATATTAGATGAAGCCGAGTGGAACCGCTGGGTGATAAAACTACAATGCTATAACTGTGCTTGGGAGCCCTCTTTGTCACCAAATTTAGAGTGCACTTATGTATATTGACCGCCTGCTAACCAGCCTACTAACAAGCTGATCGTACTCCAAGGCAGCATGTAATCCGCTCGCTTAATGTGGGCCTTTCATGATTCAATAACCATGCTCGGTATCAGCGAAAAAAAAAACAGAAAAGAAGAATCCTCGGGAGAATGCAAAGCCTTGAACACATGCTTCCCAGTTGTGCTAGCCTGCGGCTCGGAAGTGAGGCGACAGCATTTTATGAGTGCCCCGTTTTATTGGGAGGCTTCCCGCGACTATATAACATTTTGCACGACTTAGTTGCACTATGTAGTAGATATACGCGCAAATAACGTTATAGCAAACGTTTTTTTCAAAGTTGCTTTCACTGGCGCCGAAGGCAGATGACACGGCGGGACCGCCCCAGAGTTGCGCGTGTTTGTCGCGGCTGGCGCTGCGCTCCCGCGGCAAACTTCGCTGTCCGGAGCCTATAATAATTCCCGCACGAAAGAGGAATTTTGTAAACAACACCTTGGCGACATTCAACAAACTTCTGCTTATGTTTCTTAGTACATCCCCTTGTTTTCTTCCTCCCCTCTCGATTCACTTTCTGGCACAGACTACCGAGCTTATTTTGGGTTGTTAGTCAGCGCCGTGGTCCTGTGTCCTTTCTTGTCCTGTCTTTTTAGCGCTGTTTTTTCACTCGCAAAAAAGTGGTTTATATGCATCAATAATACACCGACATAAATATTGCACAATGGCACACATTTACAACAAAGCAGTCACCCTAATTAAAACACTTGATGTGCGTGTGGAAGCCAACCTCTTAAAGTGAAGCTTTCGTGTTCTGGGTGATGGCATCTGTAACGCTAAAAAATCACCCGCATTTCCCCGAAGGGGAGCATGGGGAAGTGCGAATGCACGGGTGATGCTATGAGGGGGAGTTATGTTGAACTGTGTTGGCATTGGCCCGTTAGTTGCATTTAACACCCCCGCGTGATCAAGTGGGGATTCACACACCCCGTTAGTCGTTCTCTGGAAATTTTGGTGAATTAAAGTGAATGTTCGAGGAGATCACACACACACGCAAGTGAAGTGAAACGACAGTATTCTTTATTCAGCACTTGTTGGTGTTGTCGTTGTAGTTGACGGTCATTATGACCGCCTTGTGGTCACTGAAATGTACGGTCAAGAGTTGTTGCAAGACCACGCGTATCAGATAGTTCCTCGCAAAAGCCAGGTCGATGTAGCTGCCGTTGATGGTGGTGGGAGCCTCTAGCGGTAGGCACGTCATGGAGTGGTTGGCGAGCATGTATTCCATCAACCAATCGCCGCCCTTCTTCTTCTTGGCCAATCGCCCTAAGTGGGTATGTGCAAAATTAGGAACTCTTCTTGGCCAATCGCCCTAAGTCGGTATGTGGTGCGGACGGACGGACGGCGGTGGACGCGTGATTCAGGGTCGCTTAAGAAGTGCATTCGCACTTAAAACGCCCTGCAGGAAAGTCAAATTTCTCTGACAATGGTGATGATTGAGGGTGAAGTGAAAGAAAAAATTCCCCGCATTTCCCCGAGGGGAAGAATGTGAAAGTGCGAATGCAGGAGTTGAATTTGCGCGGTTCCGTAATGTTCGCGAAAGAGAGATCACACACACACACACACAACTACAAAGAAAGAAAGATGCATTTATTCACAGACACCTATTTGTGTTGTCGTTGTACTTGATTGCTAGAGCGGATCTCAGCTTTGAAATTTCGTGTCAGTACTCCTTTAAGCGGGTGCATTAGCCCTTCTCACGCCCGATTCCTGGCCAATCCCCCACGTGGGTATGTGCCATGCAGAGGCACCTATTTGTGTTGTCGTTGTACTTGATTGCTAGAGCGGATCTCAGCTTTGAAATTTCGTGTCAGTACTCCTTTAAGCGGGTGCATTAGCCCTTCTCAAGCCCGATTCCTGGCCAATCCCCCACGTGGGTATGTGCCATGTCAGCGGCCAGGCAGTGCGCGCCCATCTCCCCCCGTTGCCAAGGAAGACGAGGAGATTCCTGGCCAATCCCCCACGTGGGTATGTGTCATGTCAGCGGCCAGGCAGCGCGCGCCCATCTCCCCCCGTTGCCAAGGAAGACGAGGAGCGCGCGCACCCGCAGCTGTTGCTATGTGGACGGACGGCGGTCACCGGAATTCAGGGTCGCTTATAAAGTGCATTCGCACTTAAAAAATGCTGCAGTGACCAAACTCGAACCTAGGTCCCTCACATTACAAAGTCAGCGTCTATCCGATTGCTCCATTTCGACACGGTCGAAAATCAGTCTAAACTCGGAAAACCGGAGTATCCGTCTCACAAGAAAGCTTCGTGTTCAACCATCATCGTTGTTGTATGGAGGGGTGGAAGTTTTTGTTTACGAAAGAACAACCTCGTCAGCAATCATGCATGCACACCAAGCTCCCGAAAGTCTCACAATTACCATTAACCATTCTGACTACTGCTTCAGACCCTTAAAAATTCTGTTGTTTACTCATATTGCAATTACTTTCTGTCTTTTACTATAGCGCAAGAATACAAGGTGCTTTAATGCTTACAAAAATCTTCAGCACGCCTTGCAGGTTCATGATGACAGGAGGAGGAGGAAATAACTTTATTTAGTCCAAAGAAGAGGCCTATTCAGGCCCGTGGCGCCTTAGACGACGGCCAAGATATCTTGACTCCTTGCGGCGTCTTAGGCCCTTTGGATGGCCCACTGCTGGATGTCAGGGTTTTCGCTGCGTAGCACGGTCTCCCATTGCTCTTTACTAGTTATAATAAATGTGCCTTTGGTATTGCTAAAATCTTGTTTCTGAATACTGGGGCATTCCCATAACATGTGTGTCAAGCTTGCAATTTCGGGGCAGTGCTTGCATTTGCCGTCGTGTATATCGGGATGGAAGTGCCTGTATATGCCTGGGTTAGGATACGTGTTCGTCTGGAGGCGTCTCCACGCGACTTCTTGCTTCTTGGTGAGCGAGGGATGGGCAGCCGGGTAGGTTCGTCTTTCCCCTTTGTAGTGTTCGAGCACGTCTCGGTAAGCACAGAGGCGATCCTTGGCGCTGTCCATTGATTGTTAGCCGGGTTGCGGGGGCTCTCGGTGGGTAAGATCTCGAGCAGCCTCGTTGGCCCTTCATTGCCTTCTAGTGCCGCGTTTGCGGGCGTCCATATCAACGTGGTTGTGGCATTTTGGTTTGTCTCGCGGCGGGAAAGAACCCCTAGCGCCACGCCGGAAATTCTCCCTCGTGCAAAATTGCGGATCGCTGGCTGGGAGTCGCTAACGATTTTCCGCGCTTGGGTGGTTGCTAGGGCTAGTGCAATGGCCAGTTCTTCGCCATCCTCCGGGTGTTTGGTTCGGATGGAGCAGGCGGCTAGAACTTTGCCTGAGTGGTCAGTGACGACCGAAGCCATAGCTCCACGTGGTTCTTAAGTGGCCGCGTCTGTATAAACGACGTGCGGATCCTCTCGAAGTTGCTTCTTGAGCGCCTGGGCTCGCAGCTGTCTCCGCTTCTCGTTGTATAGCGGGTGCATATTCTTAGAAGAGGAACGCGGATGCCTTTCCGTAGTTCAGCGGGGACGGAGAGCTTGTCGCCGAAGGTTCTCTCGGCGCAGGCTATTGAGTAGGTGTCTGCCGGTGGCCGTCTTGGTGAGGCGTTCGAGGTGCGAAGTGCGTTGCGCCTCGATGAGTTCTTCGAGCGTGTTGTGTACACCCAACACGTCGAATTTCTCGTTTGGGGTACATATTGGTATCCCGAGGGCTTGCTTGTGTGCTCTCTTGATGAGGCTGTTGATTTTCTGCTTCTCTACCTGTTTGAGAGGTAGGAACGAGGATACATATGTAACCCTGCTAATAACGAAGGCGTAGACGAGCCTTAGCAGCGTCTGTTCTTTCATGCCCCTGTTCTTGCTGGCAATCCGCGTAATTAGTCGCGTGATTTGGTGGGCTGTCTTTTCTAGGTATTGCACGGTCTTGCCATTGTGCCCATTGGCTTGCAGGTGCAGGCCGAGGACTCGTATTTCGGACACCTCGGGGATCGGAGTTTCTCCCACTTTTAGCGTTATGCTGTGCGTCTGGGGCCCGCACTTGGGTTTTCTGCCCCTGCGTGTGGGCTGGTAGGGAAGCTGCTCCGATTTTTCGGGGAGCACGAGAGGCCTAGGGTTTTTGCGTGTGCCTTGACAGCGTCGATGGCCTCCTGGAGGCGGTCTTGTATGTCGCCGTCTCGGCCAGCCGCAGTCCACAGCGTGACGTCGTCTGCGTAGATGCTGTGGTTTACTTCGTCAATACCCTGCAGCCTGTTGGCAAGCTCAATCATAGTGGCGTTGAACCGGAAGAGAGAGAGTACTGAGCCCTGAGGCGTCCCTGTGCTCCCCGTGGGGGTCTCGGGCGATGCGTGTGGCCCACTGATCTCCACTAGAGTTGCTGGATGGCGCTTCGAGCTCTCCGGCGCACGGCCGCAAGAAGTTCGAGCGCTCGTCCCGGAAGTCGGGCCGTTCCAGCATAGCGCATGCTACACATGGGCTGGTTTCGCACGCATTCCGCTAACAATTCCTGCTTGTTGCGCCGTCAACTGCACAAGCAGACCAGAGTAGTCGTCTGGGAAGACGTTCCACTTGGAAGTATTACAATATTCTGTACGACGTGCGTGATACGCAGCGAAACGCAAATGTCATATCAGTGTCGTTTTTAAGCTGCGGCTAGCTCTTGTTAGGCAGATTCCCTCGCTCTAAGCCGGATTTATACCGGCGTTGGGTGGCAAACTTATACCCTAGTTACACGGCGAAAGTAACCGCAGTGAAGTTTAACCGCGGTTAGCGCAAACTGCGGTTTGGGCTGTTACACGCGAAATTGCAAGTTTGGTGACCGCGGTCACTTGATTGTGAGCGTAACAAAAATAAATTACCACACAAATAAATTCACGATAAAAAAATAAGAGAACCTGTGTAGACAAAAAAAGTATCGTTAAAGCAGTCGCTTCTGACCCAAACGCAACGCGCGCAACGCACTCGCGCGCGGCGGGGCTTCCCCAACAGCTCGCAACCGGCTTGGTTTGCTTAGGTCTGCTCGGGGTGGGGAACTTTCCGCTTAGCATCGCGGTAGATATTTGACCGCCGACACCTTTACAACTGCGAATTAAAATCCACATAGCACAATTTTTCACCGCACTAACATCCATTTTCTCGCAAGTGGAAGTTCTTTTCCGCGATCAGATTGATTTCGAAGGGCGGCGATAAGCTGTTGCTGCCGTGGTCTGGGCCGGTTCGGGGAATGCGCGCCGGCGTGTTTGCAGGCACGGCCGACGCGCGCGCCGATCGTTTCCGAGTGCTGAAAACGCTTCAGGATTGCTTGCTATATCCAGTTTTGGCGAACGACGCGCGAATTTACAAATTTAGCACGGATTTTGTCGTAGTTGATTGGGCGGATCGGGAAACGAGCCGCTGCTGACGGGCAGTCGCGCTGATTGCGAGAGCGGTGAAAGAACGCAAGCGCGTCTTGGGGAGAGCTTTGGGGCACCTGCTGTTTGAGAACCTTCGTCTCTTCCGAACGCCAGGTGATTTTTTTTTCGCTTCCGCTGATGCGCCGCCACTTGCGTCCGAACTGACTTGTGCGATTTTTAGCACTGCGGCTGCAGAAACTGCGGTTAGCGTGACCAAACTGAGGTGGCCAAGCTGAGTTTGCGTTAACCATGGTTAGTGACGTAACCGCAGTTTCGTCTGTCGTGTAACGTAGCAAACTGCGGTTTTGTCGAACCGCGGTTCGCTTAACCGTGGTTAACTGTGCCCGTGTAACTAGGGTATTGAGAAGGGACAAATGGGCTCCACCCCCAGGCAGCAGGCTCTGCAGTGATCACTTTATTGACAACTGTTTTGACAGAACGGGCGCACAAACTCGGCTACAGCCTGACGTCGTGCCCACGTTGTTTTCTTTCTAGCATAAATCCCTAGCATAAATTTCTAGCATAAATCCTATTAGAGCTGCGTCGTCTCCTCTCAAACCAAGACCCAAGTTACATTTTCGTTCTCCTTCGCAATTAAATTCTGCTTCATATTAACGTCGCATGTTTCGATGCGATCTGAACGCGATCTGTATAGCCAAAATGCAATAAAGTAAGAACAAAATGCCAAAATGCGCCAATGGGGACGATTATCAGCGCTTGAGAAGCGTAGCAGACGCCCGACTTCCGGGACGAGCCGTTGAACTTCCGGTGGCCGTGCGGCGCCCGGCCGCGACAGCGGCGAAGCGCCATCCAGCAACTAAGTGGAGATCAGTGGTGTGGCCCCACCTTGAGTTGCGCCGTCCTGGACATGAGAAATTCTGTGATGTAGTCAAATGTTTTTTAATGTTTTTTAATTTCTTAGCCTCGCCTCTTGCTGCGTCGGACGGCGTCCACAGCTCCGCGTCCGCAGCAGGTGCGCGCATGCGTCGTAGTCAGCCCATTCGCTCGTCACCCCCGAAACGCTCCGTCGCGGTCTCGGCCACGGCCGGGCTGGAGGAGCGGCGGGCGCGCACTTTCATATGAAAGTGCCTGCTCGCCGCTCCTCCAGTCCGGTCGTGTCTCGGCGTAACAGGTGCGTGATAGCAGTGCGGTGGGGCGTAGAAGAGCGCGCGCTGCTTGCGCATGCGCGCTCTCCCCCCCGTACCGCTCTGCTTCTACTGCGCGCGCTGCAAATATAAAGCCGCTAGCGGTCGCTCGTGCTTCAGTCACTGCGTTGCTCCTTCCTTCCTTGGTTGACGCTCGCTCCCACGTTTACTCGTGTCTGCTACTCCAGCATCACGGAAGAAGCGATGGAAGCAACACTGCCTTCAACCAGTACTGAGGCCCCAATGCTCTGCATTTACTCGTCTTTCCCTCGCGGGAAAGCGCGGGAATTTTTTTGCCAATCGCTAGGCTCTGGAGGCTTCGGAGTATGGACTCGTGCTTGAGTCTGTCAAAAGCTTTGGTAAGGTCTAGTGCGACTATTACGCGGCCGTCCGTGGGTGCCGTCTCTTCGGTATTAACTATTTGGTGTTGCAGCTGTAGCATAATATCCTGGGTCGACAAACCGACCCTGAAACCCAACACAGAGTGCGGGTAGAGCTGGTTGTCCTCCATGTGGTCGTTTATTCAGTTCAGGACCATATGCTCTAGAAGTTTACCAAGGCACGACGTGAGGGAAATTGGCCTGAGATTGTCTACACTAAGATGTTTCCCCGGCTTGGGTATCAGCCGCACTGATGCCTTCTTCCATTGCTTGGGTAGCGTCGCCGTGTCCCAGCATTTGTTAAACTAGTCGAGTAGGAGTTCACATTCTTCATCCGCGAGGTTCCGCAGCATCTTGTTGGTAATGCCGTCCGGGCCAGGGGCTGAGTTTGGTTTGTGGCCTTGTAAGGCTGCCCCAAGTTCCTCCATGGTGAAGGGCTGGTCGACTTTTGCATTCGGAGTGCCTGTGTAATCTCCAGGCTCGACTACGGGATGTTCTGGCGTGTATTTGGCCCGCAACTCTCGGATGGTCTCGTCTACATCTCCCCGATTGTGAGTATGGAGGAGTTTCTCCAAACCCCGGCATTGCTCGGGCTTGCTTTTGGTGGAGTCTATGAGGTGTCTTAATAAGTTCCACGCCTTGGCCGTACTCATTTGGAGCTCCGTGCGCTCGCATAGCGCGTGCCAGTTTTGCAGCGCGAGCTTGTCAGCATACTCTTGTAGTTCTAGGTTGATCTTCGCTATGCTTCTTTTAAGCGGGCGGTTGCGTTTATTTCTCTCGAGCCGTTTTTCAAGGCTCTCTTTGGCCTCCCACATGTGTAGGAGTCTGGAGTTTGCCTGTTGGAGCCCTTCTTCCTCTGGAACGGTTGTAGTGGCTTCGTCTGCCCGTTTCTTAATTTTAGTCGTCCATTCTGCAATGTCCTCAATGACGCTAGGTACGACTCGGGGGCATTGCCTGAATTTCTCCCACTCAGTGATTTTGCATGCCACACCTCTGGGTTTGGTGGGACCCGCTGCTATTTGAATGGCTGTAGTGACGTGATCGCTACCGAGGTCCTGGCGCAGGTTACTCCGTTCGGCGCTGTTGTCTTTGGCGAGGTTTCTAACGAATCCGAGATCCGGCGTCGTGTCTCTGGTGACGCTGTTCCCCTGTCGCGTAGGTTGGCTTGGATCCGTGATCAATGACAAACCCTCTCTCTGTGCATCTGCCCACAAGTTCCTACCCTTAATCAGCTCCTTCGCGTACCCCCATGCAGGGTGGGCCGCGTTAAAATCTCCGAGTATTACCAATGGGTGGCCCCTGGCTATTTCAATCGTCTTGCGGAATAGGTTTGCAAATCTGTGCTGCTTCTTTGGGCTACTGTATAAGTTTAGGATGAACAGACTGGTTTCGGCTCGTTTGGATGTGGTAAAGATTTCTAAGAGAACGTGCTCGACGGTGGTTTCTTCGGTGTCGTGCTGGAGCGTCGGTAAATTTCTTCCAACCAAGGTGGTAACCGTGGCCGTGTTGCTTGTGGCATTGAGGTCTATGAAGGCCCTGTAGCTTGCAAGCTTGGTTTTGCCCCCTGTTTCCTGTAAGGCTATTATGTTGGGAGGCGTCTGGTGTGTGCCTAAGTATAATTGAACGTTGCTTCGCTTCTTTCTGAAGCCTCTGCAGTTCAACTGCCATATGCGGTATTGCGGATATTTAGTTGTCTGCGTCACCATGGCAGCTGTAGTCGGCGGTCCTAAGGGTATCTTTTGAGCTGGGTCTGTCGTAAAGTTTACTATGCTTAGATTGATTTCTTATCCATTAGAGTTGCATCCATACGGCTCATTTTGCTGCTCATCTGTCTTACTGATGTTTCTATCTGGCTAAGCCTGTCGCTCATACCTGCTTGGGCGCCGTTTACTATTGCTTGCATCGCCGCTATAGATTCCGATATGGCCGCCCTCAACTCGGCCCTGATGGCTGTGGCGAAATCCTTCAGCTTTTTCTCGACTTTTTCCTCTAATGCTGCCGGTTCGCGCTCCACCTTTGTTCGTTTGCGCGGAGGATCGGAGTCTTCACCTAGTTTGTTGTTGTTTCCTCGGGTGGGTGCCTCGTTCATAGGTGTTGGCTCTTCGTTGGGTTTGGATGCTTGTGCGTTTGTGCTTTTGGCCAGAGATGTCACGGGAGCGGTCTCTTTTCCTCTTTTGAGTGCTGCTAGTTCCATTTTAAGCTCCCTGTTCTCTTGCAGGACTAACTCTAATAGTTGCCGAATGCGCGCGAGTTCGGATTGCTCATTCTATTGTGTGTTCGGGGCGGGTATCCCTGTCGGTCCAACATTAGCTTTTTGGGAGACCGTGCTAACCCAGCTCACCTTTTCTTTCGGAGTGCTTGGATGGCCGCCTTCACTCCCGTGGTAAGCGCCTCGCGTGGTAAGCGCCTCCCGTGGTAAGCGCCTCGCATCCCGGGATACGTTTGGAGTGGTCGCCTGACTTTGATCCTTGCGGATGCGGCTCCCTTGTCTCGAGAGTCGCGGGTCTTCGCGGATCTCGGCCCTCGACTTGTGGTTTCCACTGCCGGGTAGACGGGGGAAGGAGATGGATCGGTTCTTCCTCGTCGTCGACGGGCTTCTTTCACGTTCTCGCTCTTTGGTGTGCTGTGGTCTTCCCATGGAGCTTCTCCGTCGTCGGTCTGTTTCAGCTTGTCGGAGCTTCTTTTCCCACTGACGTCGCCGTAGCAGGTACGGGGTCTGGAATCTTTGGTGACATTTCTTGTCGCCAGTGGGATGACCTTCACCGCACTGTGCGCATTTCGGATCGCATGCGTGGTTTTCGAGCGGTAGTTGCATGCCGCAGGCCTTGCAGTACGTGGTTTCAGGTTTAGGGCACACGTTGGATCCGTGCCCAACTTTTCCGCAGGCTTCGCAAATTTCATGCGTTTTCTTGTGTAGGTAGCATCGCATTTCTGCTCCTCTATAATAGACGTAGTAGGGTACTTTACTTCCTTCGAAGAGGATGATGACCGAACTGGATTTGTCCATGCTCCTTGCTTGGAGTATCGTGGGATTCTTGTTATATACGGGGCTTTTAGTGATGTCTTCCGCGGTGTCGTAGTCTGGGATATTGTGGATCACTCCCCTGGAGGTGTTTTCCGGGGGTGCCACATACGCCATAGCTTCGTAGGTTGCTCCGCGGACGGGGAGTTCCCGGATCTTGACATAAGACTCCGCGCGGGTTACCGAGGGAGTGCTGATCACGAAGGTGTTTTGCTTCGGGTTTGTGCGTCGAATATCATCCGCCGCTTGCGTGGGTTCAAGCCCTGTCGCCCTGGTAATGCAGTCGCGCAGTTGCGCTTCACTCAGTTCGGAGACATCGAGGCCGTTTCTCGGTCGGACAACAATTTTAAGGTCCTCTCGCGGCAAGTGCGGAGGCAGTGGTGTTTTGTTTTTTGCATTGTTAGCTGTCCTAACTGTTGCTCGGGGGTTGTTGATCCCGGTAGCCTGGCCATGGCGGCCCGCTGTTGTATTGTTTAGCGGCTGGTTTGGCTTCTCCAGCTCCCTGCGGCACAGCTTCTTGTAGCTTTCGAGCCACCCAACGGCATCGTCGGGTGAAAGCGGCTCACCTTCGACTTCCATGGCCCTTGGGTAGAGGCGTCTTGAGGTCTGGCTGTGGTTTTCGGGTGGGGCTTGCCCCTCGTCGGCCTCCTCTCCGGCGGGCATAGTCGACCACGCCGGCGGTGGCGGCCGGCGATCGGCGTTAGGCTTAGCGGGGCGCTCGGCAGGCACTTGTCCAAAGGTGGTGAAAACTCACTCAGGGAGACACAGGTGGTCGAGTGGGACGTGTCCGGCGGTGCGGATGGTCCTTAGGAAAGGGTATCCACACCAGAAAGGCACTTGTATTGGAAAGTTCGGCCGAGAGAGGTTGAAAAACACCGAGCCCATGCGAAGGTACGTTCGCACAGCGGTGGACCTCATGATGACAGGAAACTCAAATTTGTCTGCCTGAACTGTATTAACTAAAAAAATAAGTAACCTTTGCATGCTTTTTTGCCGCATTAGTATATGCTGCTGGGAGCATGCATTTCATGAATTATAACTCAGTCATGAGGGTTTTGCTAACCCCCTATGCTGTTTATTGTTCATATACTTTAAACTGCTGACACCTTAAGTGTTGCCAACAGAACACATTTAATGGTGGGTGCAATATAATTGGAAGCACATTACACAGTTCCCAAATTGTGTTCCACACCTTTTATTTTCACAGTTCCGACAGCACTTAGTATACACAATGTTGATACAGCACACAGCTCAATTCACCCTTCCGTCGGTTTTAATGATTTCTACACTAATCACCCCACATGCGTTAGCATTGACCGTGCATGCATAGGCTAAAGTAATGGGACACTCTACTCTATGTAACAACTGAGCTTACAGTTGATTTTAAACTTTTTTAACAATGATGCTTTCACAAATCTTGAAAATGTGCTGGGAACACGACTACTCGAAACAATCAATTCAGGACCCTGTACATGTGCACAGATAACGTTTACCACCCAGGGAAATTACACATACTGTGTTTGAACTTGTCAAAAGCAAAGCACACTTGAACACATTGGAAGTCATGTAGATTACACAACTACTTTTTCAACACAGTGACCTGCCTGAAGACCAACTTTTCATTTCCAAAAAAGGAAAGCATTGGCCGCACGCAGCCCATTATAAAAAAAAGCATCCACAGAGTAAAAGACGCAAAAGTGATCTTAATTCAACCAGGATCAAACACATTTTTGCGGTGCCTCTACCTTGGCAACCACAAAGCTAAAGGTACATGAACTACAATCAAAGATGGACACGCACATGATCACTTATTGAGAACAGAAGTATGCATACACTTACAGTGAGTGAAATTATGCTCACATTTTTTTAACATCACATAAGATGTGATTTGTTCATTCATTGATACAAACAGAACTGTAAACAGAAGCAGCAGGCTGCACAAGCAAAGAAACAAAAAAATTCTGTTTACAGTGTCTCTGCAGAGTAAAACTCAGACAAAAATAAAAAAGCATTAGGTAAACAGGGTGCACCAAATAAATTGTAATTCACAAGCCACACACAAAAGGATGCTCATATACAAAAGGAACAATTCCGAAATTCCCGTATCATAGTTCAATCAATCTGCTTGAGGTCCATTGATCACTCTCTAATTATTACATTTGTTTTCCGTAATTTTCATTTTATCAGTTACTTAATTAAAGCAGGTTATTAGGCATTTCTTGCTATGCTGTAAAGTTCTAAATACTTGGAAGTAACTTCGCACAACATTCAAAACCGAGAATGGTTGAAATGAACTGGTCACAATCTCCATGGCACACTACATACAGCCTGGGCAAACACTTTCAAGTTAAACACATGGTTAGCTTTTTCAAACGTGCCAGCAAAAATTTAAGGGCACAGGGTAAGGCGAAATTTTGAAAAAATGACTTTTTGTTTTTCTTCGCAATTAGGGAAGTTGAATTCCTTGTGCACATTTTCCATATTCACACTTGCCTAAAAAAGTCTTATTTCTCGCTAAAAAGCAGTTTTCCTGTAAGCAAGTAGTAAGTGCCCACATCCTCTTAAGAATGTTCTCAGCGTTTTTTGTAATTTTTGTTCATAAAAAACTTCAAGTTTCAGATCAAAATGCTTTTCTTGAACCAGCTGTATTAAGAAATTGCTTAGCAACCATTGCATAGCTGATTTTTCAGCGAGGGCAATCCAAAGACCCTGTTGCACGTTTTTTCCACATTGGCCCTTCGAAGCTGCGCACAAGAAAACATCTTTTTTGGGCTTCACACTGTAATGATTGCAACATTGGATGCTGTTCTTTCATTAAATGATGAAGGAACGCATGAGCCAGCATTTTGAAATCATTCATACCAAAACCTGGGCGCAACACCACCATCAAGTGGCTTAAAGAGGTTGACCACAAGCAAAATAATTTGTGAATAGATCTGTACGATGGTGCACAAAATAGTCAAGGAAGGACAGACGACCGGGTGAAAAGCAAAAAAATGGCTTTGACAGTGATTACAAAGCTGGTGCTTTTCAAATAAATGGCTCTAGTGTTGTTTTTGGCACAAAAGTATTGTTTTTCACCTCTTTTTTTACTTTAAACTCAATTATCTCAAAACAATGTTTTTTCTTACACAGGTACCATTATTTCCTATATCTTCCAAGACAACAAGCTGATTTTTTTCCCCTGTCATCTACATAACTGGTCACACCTGCTGTACTAAAATTAAAAATATGCATGCAACAGTTTTTTTGGGACACAACTTTTAATACTAAAATAATGCCAAAATTTAGGTACTAATGAACAAAAAATTATAAAAAACTGATTTTTTTAAGAATGTTCATAATTCTAGTACAGTTAAAATAGCACAAAATTTCAAAGAAAATGATATATACGTTATGTAGATACCTTTATTAGATGCCGAGAAAAATGTACCTCAATATGGCCCAAAACGCATGGGAAGTATAGGGCTTACCCTGTGCCCTTAAGCTAACGGCCATGAGTCATTCGACTCTGTGCAGTTGGATGACCAAAGAATTTTTACCGCATGACATAACGGTGTTACATAATTTGAGTGAAAGGCATAGCGAGAGAGAAATAACTTTTATTTGTCCAGTTTGTGGAGGAGAGCTAGACCTCCACCCTAGGCGTCGGCCAGGAGCCCTTGGGTCCTAGCAGCGTCTTCGGCTAACTGGACGGCCCAGACTTGATTCGCCGGGTCTGAGCTGAGCAGTACGGTCTCCCACTGCTCATTACTGCTAATTTTGCGGCTCTGAGGAGTCGCCTGAGGACATGCCCATAATATATGTGCAAGATCGGCCCGTTCCTTGCATCTCCGACATTTATCTGAAAACTGTCCAGGATAACAATGACTATACGCGACGGGGTTCGGGTACGAGTTCGTCTGAAGAAGCCGCCAAACCACAGATTGCCTTTTACTGAGGGATGGATGAGCGGGGGGGTAGCGGGCTCGTTCAAGCCGGTAATGAGTAGTCAGCTCCCTGTAAGACACGAGCCTGTCTCTGCCCGTCCAGCGGAGCGAGTGAGCGTCTGGGTCAGAAGTGTCGACGCCAGCTCGGTCGGTAAAGCCTCGAGCCGCATCGTGCGCACACTCGTTTCCGGCCAGGCCCGAGTGGGCCGGTGCCCATATCAAGTATATCTTACCGTTCCGCTCGTCATGGGATCGAGATTTTAGGATTTGGGACGCCTCGGGTGAAATTCGCCCTCTCGAGTAATTTAAAATAGCCGACTTAGAGTCGCTAACAATGAATTTAATTTTTGGAGAAGCTGTCATCGCCAGGGCGATGGCCGCCTCTTCACCCACCTCTGTGTCCGTCGTGCGGACCGAGCATGAGGCAATTGAATCCCCACGGAAATTGACCACTGCGAGGGCCATGGCGTCGCGAGCAATGTAATCAGCGGCGTCTACGTATACCACGTCCTCTGATTTTTCATATCTTTTGTGTAGGGCTTTGGCCCTAGCCTGTCGCCGCTCTTGGTAATGTACGGGGTGCATGTTTTTCGGTAGCGGTGGTATGTGCATGCGATCCCCTATTTCCGCTGGTAGGTCTATTTTGGCTCGGGGTATCCCTGCAGGAAAAATGCCAAGTGATTTGAGGATATGTCTGCCGGTCAGACTCTGGATAAGTCGCTCCCGCTGTGACAGCCTTTGAGCTTCAATAATCTCGCTGAGGGTATTGTGAAGCCCGAGTGCCTCGAACCGTGCGGTTGGGGCTGTTAACGGGATCCCTATGGCCTGTTTATAAGCCCGCCTTATCATGGCATTTAGCTTGGCTTCTTCACCGCGTTTCAGGTGCAGGAATGGGGCGACATATGTTACTCTACTAATGACGAAGGCTTGTACCAGTCTCACGAGGTTGTGTTCTTTCATCCCGTGGTGTCTATTGGCTATTCGTGAGATCAGGCGAGTTGTTTGGTGTACGCTCTTTTCGAGAGCGAGTATGGTCTCTGAATTGTGTCCGTTGGCCTGGATGCGGAGGCCCAGGACTCGGATACTTGAAACTGTCGGGATGCGTTGGCCTCCGCATGTAAAGAGCTGGATGTCCGGAGCTACTGAGTCTGTCCGGCGTCCCCTGCTAGTTGGGCGATAGAGTAGAAGCGCTGATTTCTCTGGAGAGCAGTTCAGGCCACGAGGGATCACGTAAGTTTCTATTACCTCTATTGCCCTTTGTAGTGTGTCTTGTATCTGTCCGTCACTTCCACCCGGAACCCACAGCGTGACGTCATCTGCATACAGGCTGTATTGCAAGCCGTGAATGTTATCCAGGAGTTCGGGGAGGCCAATCATGGCTACGTTGAACAGGAACGGAGAGAGGACAGAGCCTTGCGGCGTCCCCCTGCTCCCCAGTTCCAGCGTATCCGATTGAATACCCCCTACGCTGAGCGTAGCCGTGCGGTCCGAAAGAAAGTTGCTAACGTAATCGTACGTCCTTCGGCCTAGACCCAGTTTGGTTAGGTTTTCGAGGATGGCCGTGTGTCTTACGCAGTCAAATGCTTTCGTGAGATCAATTCCCAGTATAGCCCTGGTGTCTAGGGGTGAGCAATGCGCTCCGTCTATGATGTCATGTTTAAGTCGAATCATCACGTCTTGTGTTGAGAGTTTAGGCCGAAAACCGATCATTGTGTGTGGAAATAGGCCGTTTTCCTCCATGTATTTGTTAATTCTGTTGAGGATCACGTGTTCCATAAGTTTCCCGGCACATGAAGTAAGAGATATAGGTCTTAAGTTTTCTATCTGGAGCTTTTTGCCTGATTTGGGAATCATGACTACCTTCGCGGTTTTCCACTGGCCCGGGATTTGACCCCGTTCCCAGCACACGTTCATGTATCGGGTTAAGGCCTCGACCGAATTGTTGTCCAGATTCCGTAGCATTTTATTTGTAATGCCGTCTGGACCCGGGGCGGAGCGGGTTCGCAGGTTGTGAATGGCATCTCGTACTTCGTGCACCGTGAGGGGGCGGTCCATGGTTTCGTTCCCGGTCCCTGAATATGGCGGGAGCACTTCTGCGGAGCAGTCCCCTATGTACTTCTGTCGAATTGTTTCAATTAGCTCTTTGTCGGAACCTTCAAATCTGTGAAGCAGAATACTCAAGTTGTGCCTTTGCGTGGTCTTGCTTCTTTCCGGGTCAATGAGGCAGCGGAGAAGATTCCAAGTTTTCGCAAGACCAATCTGGGATTCCATGCTGTCGCATGTACTGAACCAGTTATGCCTCATCAGTTGATTGGCGTAGTTTTCAATGTCCCTATTGAGGGCAGCAAGACGTCGTCGTAAGGTACGATTTAATTTTGGTTTTCGGAGTCTCTTTTGTAAGCCTTGTTTGGCCTCCCACATGTGTAGGAGTTTAGCATCAGCCTGGTAAAGATCCGCCTCTACCGGGATATCCTTGGTGGCTTGCTTAGTATCTCTGTGCAGCTGTTCTGCCCATTCTTGAATATCGTCTATGTCGCTTGTAAGAGGGACATCGTTTATATCATAGACACGCTCGGCGTCCCTGATCTTGCGAAACGTATCCCAGTCAACAATCCTAAGTTGTTTCCCATTGTGCTTGGCGATCCTAGTCTCCACTGTGATAGTGATGATATAATGGTCACTACCTAAATTTTCGTGTGTGTTTAGCCACGTGGGTTCTTTGCGTGTGTTTTTGGTGAACGTAAGGTCCGGAGTCGTATCATCGCTAACACTATTTCCCATTCGTGTGGGGTGCGCCGAGTCCGTCACCAGGGAAAAACCTTCCTGGTGCGCGTCGAGCCACAGGTTCCTACCCTTAGTCGTGGCCCGCTTGTATCCCCACTCCGTGTGGTGGGCGTTAAAATCTCCTACTATAATTATCGTGCTCCCTCGAGCTAAGTCTAACACTTTACGAAAAAGCTTAGCGAATCTGTGGTTGCTTCGGGGGGAGCTGTAAATGTTTAGTACAAAAATGCTGCTTCCCGTGTGTTTTCTATCTGGGATTAATTCTACAAGGACGTGGTTCGCAGCCGTCGTGTCCTCTCCGATGTCGCGACGCACGGCCGGAAGGTTCCGCCTCACAAGAGTGGCTACTATTGGTTTCTTTTTTGGACATTCACCCGACGCGCCCTCTTCCAAATCGCAAAATGATTTATAGTTTGAGAGTTTTGTTTGGACGCCAGTTTCCTGGAGACAGATGACGTCCGGCGCTTCATTCGAACCTGTAGTTTTAATAAATTGTTCTAAGTTACCTCGTTTTTTTCGGAACCCCCGACAGTTCCACTGCCACAAGACCAGCGTGTTACTCTTTCCCTGCAGCATAATCTATGGGCGATGCATACTCAAGGGACGTTCTTGTGCCTTCCACCAATGTGGGTCGGGAATATGGTTTGGTGGCTTTAATGGGACCCGCGCACCCTTCCCGCCCAGCTCCGAGGCGCGGGATGGCGGCTTCTAGAGCTGTTACTCTGGCGTTCAGCGCTGCCATTTGAGTTCCAATACTCGCGGCAAGGGCGTCGAACTTGGCGCCAAGCGTGGCGCTAATTGTCTCGGTAAGCTTTTCACCGAATTGGAGGAGCGTTCCTTCATTAACGTATTTATTTCCACCCGACGGGGCATGGCTTTGATCTGAAGCTAATTCCTTGGCTCTGCGTTTTGATGGAGGAGAATCTGACTTCGATTCTTCCATCTCATCGCTAGACGAATTATCAAGGATCGGAATTTGCGGTGGTTCTGTTGCCCCCAATGGCTTCTTTGGGGGCCCAGTTTTGCCTGCTACCTTCCCAGAGTTGCAAGAGGGAACGACTGATTTGGACGAGGATGGTGTCGTGCCATCGCTCGCGCCTTTGAGCTTGGATAACTCTGATTTCAGCAATTTGTTTTCTGCAAGAACCAGTTCCAGCATCTGTTTGATTTTTACAATTTCGGATTCCTGTTCTGCCCTCCCTCGGCTAATTCTGTCCTCCGTTTCTATGTTATTCGGCAGAGCTTTGCTGTGGGAGACCGCACTAGCCCAGCCACCTTGTTTTGTTGATCGCTGCCTTGTGAATGCCTTCCATTTCGGGACTTGGATCTGGACTTGCGTCTTGCACCCTGAGTGCTGGGGCTGCGGCGCCGCGACTTTGATCTCGACCGACGTTGGCTTCCGGTAGAGTGGTCGGCTGCTAAGGTGTCGCTTCTGCTTTGTCGCTCTTGACAAGAGAGGCGTGGGAAGGAGCTCGAGCGATCACGCGTGTTGGTGTTGCAGTCTTGCTTGAAGCTGGGTGACTTCAGTATAGTGTTACGTAAGTCGTCTTCCTGTCTTCTGTAGTTTTCATGTCGTTGTCTCTTCTCCCATTTACGCTTCTTGAGAAGGTAGGGGGTGCAGAAACGAAGTGGGCACTTTTTGTCGCCGGTCGGGTGATCGCGGCCGCAGAGCGCGCACTTTAGTTCACAATCGTGATCTTCGGTTGGGGCCTTGGTGCCGCAGCTCTTGCAAATCTTGTTTTCTGGGGCCGGGCAGACATCGGCGCGGTGTCCAAGCCTGCCGCAAGCATCACATACTTCGTGTCTCTTCTTGTGTAAGAAGCACCTGTATTCGGCTCCGCGGTAGTAAATGTAGTATGGTACCGTGTTGCCTTCAAAAATAATGATGGCCGAGTTGGTTCGGCCCATCCTCCTTGCTTGAAGGATGGTGGGATTTTTCTGGCATACGAGGCTTCTAGTAATATCTTCTGCACTGTCATAATCCGGGATATTATGAATAACCCCTTTTACGGTGTCTTCAGGGGGTGCTGCGTACGCGGTGACTTCGTACTTCTTATCTCCGAGTCGAAGTTCTTGCACGGCAATGTATTTCTCTGCTCGCTGTACGCTGGGAGTGCTGGCGATGATGATGTTTCTTATAGAGTTGATGCGAAGATCCTCCGATGCCTCCTCGTATCTGACGCCTGTCGCGCGGAGCACTCCGTCACGTAACCCCGCGTTGCTAACCTTGGTAACGTCTAGCCCCGTTCGCGGTCGGAGCACGACCTTGATGTGTTCCTTGGGCAGGGGCGGCTGCCGTGGCATCCGCTTCTGCCGGCGCAGCTGCTGCTGAGCACGTGAAATCCTGTTCCCAGAGCGGGAGCCGGCATCATCTTGCTCGCGCTGGAGCTCCGAGGTTGCGCTTAGCTCTGTGAGGGCTCGTGCGCCCCGTCGGCGATGGCTCTCGAGCCACCCGGCCTCCTTCGTGATTTCTTGAGGTGAGATGGGCTCACCTTCCACTTCGATGCCTTCCATGCTGTGACTGTGGTCCTCGGGGGAAGGTACCCGCGAGTCTGGGCGGCGCCCGGGGGCGCGGAGGGGGGGGGGGAGGGGTGCCAGCCGGCTGCCCAGTCGAAAAACACAACAGGAATTTCTGTCGCACAACAGAAGTTTCTGTCGCACGACAGAAATTTCTGTCGCACGACAGGGATTTCTGTTGGGACTACAGGATGGTCTGTCGTGCGACAGGAAGTTCTGTAGTACAACTACAGAAAATCTGTCGTACGACAGGCATTTCTGTCGCACGACAGGAATTTCTGTTCGGACTATAGGGTGGCCTGTCGTGCGACAGAAATTTCTGTAGTACAACTACAGAAAATCTGTCGTACGACAGGCATTTCTGTCGCACAACAGAAATTTCTGTTGGGAATGCAGGATGGTCTGTTGTGAGACAGGAATCTCTGCAGAATGATGACAACAGACATATCTATCATGCGACCGACATTCTGCAGTCCCCACTACAAAAACCTTTGTAATAGAACTACAAAATGTCTGTCGCATGAGACCTTTCTGTTGTACTACAGTTATTGTGCAACACCCTGTAGGCACTACACAAACTTCTGTTGGCCCACAGACTGTCCTTCAGCCACTACATTCAGCATTCGGTAATTACCATTATTATCTGCCATGCGACATCATTTTGTAGTCCCTGCAGATTTTTATAGTGTGAAAGACAAGCTTAGATCCATTGCGAAAGTGTCACATGACAGACCGTTCAGTATTGCTACAGAATCTCTTGCTTACCCTGTCGGAAAACCCCGCGTTTTCCGGCATTAGGAGAGCGATGGAATAGCCCGGAAAGAATGGAATACACAGGAAAACACCGCGCTGAACGACAGCAACGCGGGGAGGTTGCTGGAGAGCATCGAATAACATGGGGACATTGCCTTTGGGGACAGGGCTTCAGCCAGTGCGAAGGGGATAGCACGAACGGGATAGTACGGGATGGTATGGTGCCGCTGCTTGGCTGGACACGGGAAAGCCGCGCGCCGGTGAAGGGGTGGACTGGTTGTATTCCAGCGCCGCGATCGACGCAGATGCTCCGAAACTTGGTGTTTGCGGCCTGTGCGGTGCCGCAAAATCCCACTTTTTTAGCGTGCGCTGCACGGAAACAATGCTGCGTGCGAGTGACGGTCATCTCGTTCAATTGCATTGCAAGCGTCTGTTGTAATGAACGTTTGTTGCATTGCGGCCATTAGCATTCCGGCCGTGTTGGAAAAAACCTTCGCTACAAATTTGCAATTAACAACACAACTTAGCACAAATCAGACTAATGTTGGAGCATCTAAGCGTACCCCATAATAAAAAAAAAATGGATACATAGAGAACTTCGGAAATTCCTTGGGTTCTTTGAGTGAATTGAAATTGCGTATATTGTACTGCGGACAATGTTTGATAAAAGAATCAGGCAACAAGGCTAGCCCCTCGGCAAAACGGACGCATAAAAAACAAGATGTGCTTTTTGAAGACGTGGTGTAATAATCGCAGTGCACATTCTGACATGTATTTCTGGGTGTCTTTGAGAGCCCCATTGTTTCAATCTGCGTGCTGTTGTTTTATTTTTTTAGCGAGCAATTTGTTTATTTTAACGCGAAACATGTGTCCAATCAAGCCGAAATAGTTAAAATAAGATTTTAAACACAGCGAACCAGTTGCCGCTACCTGTGTGAAAAAAAAAAAAAAGAAACGGCGCCAGTGAACTCGCTGCATTACCGAGATGTGTTAAAAAAATAAATGTAGAAAGAAAGAAAACGCGCGCCTTCCCTCTAGCCCGGCCCTTCGGAAGAAGTTCGGGGAAGCATCGTCACCACTGAAGGCATGTCGCGGCGCGGCAGAACTCGCGGGACGGGGAGACCAGAATACGAAGAATCGAGAGGGGTGCGGAGGGGTCGCGAAACAACTTCTTGTGATCGGCCGGTTCCCTCCTTACCCTTCCTTTGTTCCCTCCTGCTTTTCGTCTCCTGGTCAAAATTTGCGGTGGCTGCGTGGCCCGGTGGCTCGTTCACATTTCACATCGGCGCTTTGCCTAGTTGAAGTTAGGCTTAACTTTTTTGTAAAAACGTGCATCTTATGTCCCCGCGGAGTGTCAGCAGCAACATTTGAAGCTTCGGAAGCTGTGGTAAAAGCAAGATCAGTGGTCCGGATTTCAAGCATCTCGATGTGAGGACTCCTCCAGCGACGACTAACCGGGGTGCTTGGGATAATTGGCCTTTTAATGTGAGTGAATGCGACGAATCTCGCAGGCAGCGTGATTTGAAATACGTGCGATGTGCTTCGACAATCGACTGAACATGCCACGATCCCTGCGTGACTTCGGCAGGTATCGTGCGTGCATACTCTTCAAGATAGTGCAGCACCACAGAGACGTGCGCTTTTCGCCACAGGATATCCTTCCACCCCTTGCTGTGCGAATGCAACGGAACAAGGTTCACAAAGGCAAGCATTCCAGCTAAAGATTGACTTTCCATTTTAATTTTCTCACGTTCTCTCACGTTTTGCAGTGTAAAAAAATATTTGTTCACTTGTGTTTTAATGGCCCTAACTAATATAAGGAACGAATTTTCGATTGGTTATTGTCGATGCTCGTTTAATAAAAATTATTTGTTTGGTGTAACAGCAACATAAGATGGCAGTAAAAGCCTCTCCATGACAAAAAGTGAAGCCGCGGTAGTGCCCAGGAATAGTGTTGTAAAAAGAGGAAAATAAAATGGATAAGCACCGCAAACTGCTTTTTTTTGGACTGTGATCAGGCATGTGCAGTCTGCGTAACATCAAAATTTTGTATTGCATGCATGAATGTACCACTAGTTGCATTGCTTAAATGCCTTTTGGTTCAGCTTTCTGAAATCAGTTATTCACTGAAAACAATTTCAAGCTTGTACCAGAAAGGCAAGAATGACCCCAAATGCTTAAGTTTGTTGGTCATATTTTTATGGAAATTGTTATTGAATTTTTGAAATTGAAATTGAATGAAATCATGCATACTTCAGGTACTTAATAGAAAAAACATCACGGGAAGTAAATTTCTTATGCCAAACAAGTTGAAATTGGAGACATGACAGAATTTACTACGAAGACAGACATGACAGGATTTACTACAGACTACAGAACAGGATTTACTACAGACTACAGGACAGGATTTACGACAGACTACAGGACAGGATTAACTACAGACTACAGGACAGGATTTACTACAGAATACAGGACAGGATTTACTACAGACTACAGGACAGGATTTACTACAGACTACAGGATAGGGTTTACTACAGACTACAGGATGTCCCATTCCCTCACAGGATCATTCTGTCGTATTTTTCTGTTGTGTTTTTCGACTGGGTGGGACTAGGCCGCCGCTGACATTCCGCCGCGGTGAGGCGAAGCCTTGAGTAGGGTTAGCGGGGCGGCCCCGCCTTGGATGAGAAAAGCGGTTGTGCGAGCCAGCCGCTGGCCCGATCTTCTGAAGAAAGGTGTCCCGTAGTAGCGGAGACCTCTAGATACACGTCGTGGTGATTTTCACTGGGATACACGTAGAAATTACGCCACAAACGGTTGGAAAAGACGGAGCCCATGTGGAGTGCGTACACACTATTCAGCCCCCTGGTGGCCAAAAAAAACGAGTGAAAGGCATAAGCAAATTTTATTTCGCTTCACCGCTGGCGGCAATGATGCGTAAGGAATTAGGACGCATACAGTTAGAGCAGTTTTTTTGCTGAGCATTTACAATAAAGTTGTTCCGCTGCAAGGCACCTAGGTTACAACAGCATGAGTTAGAAGATATAGTAAATTAATGTGTTCTCGTGTAACCTTACTCTTAGTCAGCACTGAAATATCCAGCTCTAATGGATTAAAAGCAAAGACATCCATATGTCGAGATTTGAGCGCTCTTTAGGGATCCCTGGGTTTTCACAATGGAGCCCCCCCTACAGCGCATTTCGTAGCCCAGGTGTAGCTTCAGCACGTTAAACCCCGCAGTCAATCAACGAGAGAGCCCCACACAGAGAGCCAAATTGTGAAGCCTTTCTGCTAGGAAGAATGATGAGGCATTGGACAGTCATTGCTCAACAACACTTGCTGCGGAGGTTAAATGGCTGACCCGCCAAGGTGGCTCAGTGGATAAGGCATTGCGAGCCCAACGATGCGGGGTCTGATCCCAGCTGCAGTGGCCAGTTTTCTGATGGAGGTGAAAAGCAAAAATGCCCACGCGTCAAGATTTCAGCGCACATTAAACATCCCCAGGCAGCCAAAATTAATCCGAAGCCTTCCACTACAGCACGCTTCATAACCCAGCTGCAGCTTCGGCGTGTTAAACCCTACACTGAACCAAGGCTTCAGGGCTAAGGCTTTGCACAACTAAGCACAAGACTGCTGACTCAGTCCTGGGCCCCAGCAAGTTTTTTTTCTTTATGTGTGAGTGAAAATAAAAATGGCCATGTGTACGAGATTTTGGGGCACAGTAAATATTGCCAGGTGGTTTAAATTTACCCTTCACAATGGGGCGCCTCAGTCACAGCCTGTGTAGCTTCAGCATGTTGAAACCCTGAATATCTAAATACTTCAAAACGTGAGCTAGGCAAGAGTAGCTACAGATTCGTCTCGAAAGAATTTAGAGAAATGCATACAAAGTCCAGAACTTTTAAGCACTTTCTCTTGTTTCATGGAGCTGGAACTACATTCAGGTGAGCACTTGAATGTACCTGTACAATGTGCAGTGATGCACCGTGTGTTTGTTCACCATGCTCAAGAAGTTTTCTAATCACAAGGAACAACTGACCTCTCCGTTTTACAAAGCAAATGTTTTCTCCTCCTAAACAACCCACATTACGGTGAAGTTGTTCCTTCGAGACTGATTGGTACATAAGGTTGAAGAGAATGTCTCACAGCCGACAGTAACTTTTTTTATAAACAGTGATGTCATCGACAGTTCGGAAAAAACCCTCAAGTGTTTCTTTTACTGCTGCACTTGTCCGACACGGTGCTCCATAAAAATGGTGCCATTGGGTGCCGAAACGTTCCTAAAATGGACACTGTCTAGCTTGCTCAACACAAACTCGGTAGCAGACTGAGGTTGAATTGGTTTGTAAAGCGTTAACGCCAACCAACGTTGCAAGTTGCTTTGCAACGGCTTTTGTTCCCTTTGCAAGGCGCACGAGCTGCCCATTGCTGTCCTCAAATAAAAATGCTGATGTAGCCAAAAGTGGGCCCCAGTTTCTAACAGAGTCAACGATATGTGTTAACTGGTACACATAAAGGAACAGAACCGCTCCTCATACAACACATGGTGATCAGTGACAAACTTAACCAAAAGTTGCTCTGCAACATCCACCTGTTCTTGAGTAATCGACTCTAAAATCAACGTGCAGATTGCACTAATCAGCAGGCCAAAGTGATTCAGGTATACAGCAGGAAGGATATTAAGCAAGACCGGAAAGGAATAAAATAAAAGCCAGGCCTGTAGCTCACTGGGCTTTTAATAACGCCACTGTTTAACCGAACGCGGTGTTCTGGTAATATACTCTGGGGGTTTAATGGACAGAAGCCGGCTGTTAACTAACTTGGCCTTACCGCCGAGATACCAAGGCCTCTTAAAGTGCTTAGGCTCAAACCACAAACAAATGAACATTTTAACTACACCAAGAAGCACGCAATGCGCCAGGTGCCGAGGCCAAATTCAGGCAACAGATGCAAAACTGTAGGCCTTTCCTGTAGGCCCTTCCTACTACACGGCCTGTCTGCACGGCCAGTTTCGCTTGTCGCTTCATACGCAGACTATTCCTCAATGAATACTTTTTTCCTGTCTGATAAACACGCACAGACGTTTTCTTTGGAAGTGAGTGAAGTACTCCTGGGTGCTTACAAAAAGAGCAACCATGCAAGCCATTAAATTGCTTAATGCTTTGCAGCATTGCCCTTACAACAGCGCCTACAGAAGACAGAGGAGCCGTGATATAAGAGACTATTTCTTCACCCGTTTCTGGATGCCGCCAGATCAGCCCATCACCTCCAAACAGAAAGGCTTCAGAAATGTATTCATGGTGGGCTTTTCTCCCAACCACAGCAGAGTCAAAATCTGAAATTTTTTGCGCATAAGAGGCGGAAGCCCTCGAATGATGCAGTGGACCGGCCAAAGAGATTTTGCCGCGCTTTTGAAAATTTGAACCCCATCGGTATTTCTAAAAAGAAAGAAATCATACTTGGAACGACCCCGAACTTCCCGATACTTGGCGCCATCTACAATGTCTTGTAACTCATGGTCTCCTGATTCATTAGGTGCTCTAGAAAAAAACTTGTATATCTGGTCATCTTCTAGGACTGACCGCAACGTATAAGCAATCTGCATCTGCAGAAAACTGCCATTTTTCTTGCAGGCCTGACCGCAGTTAGGACAAACGCTTATTTCTTCTTCTAGGTATTCATGGCAGTGAAGGCAAAAAAATGGCTGTGCAGTCCACTTCCCCTCTTAAAATGTGACAAAAGTTTAAAGAAGTGGTACGTGATGTCTGGAAGCGAGTTTGGTGACGGCAAGAAGTTTGAGATGGCACACAACAGTTGACCTAAACATTCTCTTGTTAGTCTAAACTTGAAAAAGTGGGTTAGAAGGACAAAGCAAACCTCAACATTTGTAAAACGGCTTCCCTCGTACAGATCGTGCTCACACGGGTGAGGCCCTCTCAAACAAGCTCAGTTAGTAGCATCCTCACTCTCTTGGGAGCTAGAGCATATGTTCCTGTCCATGTCGTCCCGGCCGTCTAGGGCTGTCGTTGCAGGTTGCAGGCTTGAGGTCGCAGGTTTGTTGCCCAACAATGCAGTAGGCACAAGGGTCGGTGCTGCATCACCAGGAGCTGTGCCAGCTGTTGCCTCAGGAGGTGTGTCAGCTCCTTCCCCAGTGGCTGCGTCAGCCGCTTCCCCAGGGGCTGAGTCAGCTGCTACCCCAGAAGCAGCCCAGCGGCGACGGGTCTCTCGGGGAACCTGGGACAGACGGGAATAGCAAGAAGTAAAATCTAGGGTAAATAACCCAAAAAGAGGCTAAAGTTTGCAGAAAAAAGGCCCACATTGCAATTAAGGCAGCAAACTTTCCACTGCCTACTGAGCAGCAGGCAAAGGCTGCTTGCCAGCGCTTGACTTTCACGAGAATAGAAAAACTACAAATCAAGCTTTTTGGGACATGCATAAAAACCATAATCATGAGCTTGTCCTTTTTTTGTTCACAGCAGAGCTGTTGGAGCTGGCCGTAATTTGCGGCGCGTAACCCTCTACAAATACCAGAAAAATGCCCAGTGCTCATGTGTCCGTGCCTTGCAGTGACCGCCGAGTGTTCCCGACTTGCGTAGTGGCTTTAGGAAAAAAAAGACTGGCGAAAACCCCGAGGAGTGCCTTTCGTTGCCTTGCAACCAATGCCACAGCTGGCGCAACACCTGCTCCAGGCAACATTGACGCGACTCCAAAAATGCTGCGCATGCGCTGTGCATCCAGCTGTCGCGAAGCGCTGCCGCCCATGTAATGCTTGGCATGAGGAACACGACATCGATGCATATGACAATGACTACGACTACTACAGTCCAAAGCAACAACACAAAATGTAAATAAACAATTTCGAACTTGCACAAATGCATGGTGATATGTCAATAGTGCTCATGTAGAAAAAAATCCTACAGCTTCGATATGATTCCATCCTTGTGTGACTTGGTACCAGATTTGCCAGTTTTTCCCCAAATAACCTTTTAACTGCCCAAACGTGCTGTATACAAATGAGTAAGGGTTGTGCTCCGTATTTTCAGCATGTACCTGTTTATGGGGTCACTGATTTTTTATCTTAACTTTTAAAAGCCCTATATATTTTTGATACATCCCAATTAATCCAAATTTGGATTTATTTCTTTCTGTACGGTGAATGGTCACAACATACTAAAAACACCTTACACAAAAGTTGTCCTAAAATGCACGAAATACGTGTTCAGGTCAGGAATTAACAACAAAAGGAGCTGTGATGCTGTCTGGCACCACAGGCTGAATTGTTTTTCTAGACTTAACACGCAAGCTAAACCTTTTTTTCACATTTTAATTATGCATAACACAACACTGGTGGTATTGATCCATGTTATGTTGTCATTTGTCGCTGCAACTTAGTGCAATTGCAAGACAATCCGTTGAAAGAGCTTTACTTCTGTTCCAACACTGATGGTATTTTGAAAGTAAATTCCATGCTTCACTCTAAGAGGAATAAACTGCAACATCCTCCTTTGTCACTACTGTGGCTATTTTTTGCTATATAGTCTCTACGGAAACCTTTTTTGAGGTTGAGTTTGCATCTGCATACTGCTGCAGCTAGGGTTGCCGCAGGGCCAATTTTGGATCGGCCCAACCGGCTTTTTCGAGAGCACCCCCGTGGCCGGTCCGTACATAAAACCAGCCGCAATTGGCTGGTTTTTCAGCCACCGTGCTGCGATTTCTTTTTTTTTGCGTTTTATAAACATCAATTCTGCACCTATAGCCCGTATTCAATAGCGAGGCACGCATGCAGGCAACCATGGGAGTGCGCCGTCACTGGTTACGTCGGGCTCTGCGGAATGGCGGTACTCGTCCGTACTAAGCGCATGATATGGGTTGGACAGTCCGAGCTCTAGCCCGCCGAACGCAAAGTAATGCCTCGACTTCAATGTGAGTGCGACTAATAACATCTCTGTTGACAAAACCGTTGAGAATCGGGTTGAAACGGAGCAGGCGCCGCACGCCGGTGATATTTTTTTCTTCGGCGTGCGCCCGCAGTGGCACAAGCCACGCTATGTCCGTGGTCATTTATAGTGTTGCCAAGCGAAGAAATTGACAGGTAGACTTTTCAACGAATACCAACTATAAATATGTCGACAAGCTGTGCAAAGACACATGAGCAGAGAAAATATGCAGGCGACCGCGCTCTCTCAGATAGAGGGGGATGGACGCGAAAAGCAAAAAATCTCGTGTGTAAGAGATTTCGGTGCCCGTTAAAAGATCCCCAGGTGGTCAAAATTATTCCGGAGCCCTCCACTACGGTGCGCCTCATCACCTGCGTTGCGTCGGTGGGTTAAACCTTACAATCAATCAGATAAAGGGGGCCCAAAGAAAGGAACAACACAATGAAATGCCACCGCCGCGGTCAAAACAAGCTACGTTTTAGTGCAGCACTTTCAGAGCAATAACCAAACCAAAATCTCAATCACAATAAAAACAAATGTTCTGTTTATGTAAAAAAAACATGGCGACTTTTTTTAAATGCAAACTGCTCTTTTTTTCTTTAGCGAAAGGTAGCAGCCCTGGTTGCAGCCTCGAACTGTATTTTAACCGCTTCCAACGAATGCCACTAGCTACAACCAACCATCCAATAATTTTTTTGTCACGGCAATATGAAGAAATAACTACGTGTATGCTTTTACTGAAATTCGAAACAGCTAAAAAAGACGGGACAAGGAAACGACGACACAAGGCGCTGACTAACTACTGGCTGAGAGAGAGAGAGAGAGAGAGAGAGAGAGAGAGAGAGAGAGAGAGAGAGAGAACTCTTTAATGTGGGCTGGAGAGGTCAGCGTTTATTGCCTTTGTAGGCGAGTGAACACAGATGAGCCAAGGGGCCCCTTTTGCGAAATAGGCCACACAAAACCGTATGTAGAATGTAGGCGCTCCGTTGTGTATGAAGTTCCCTTGTCTTGCGGGAAGACCTATATCGGTCAGACCGGGTGCTGTGTGAACGATCGTCTCTGCGAGCATGCAAACACACTGAAAACGGGTACTGGCTGTATCGTACTTGGCTGTCGCGGCGCGCAAGCCGATAACGAGCCCCACTGTCACACCCTCTCCCTTCTCTGGCTGCGCATGCGGCTACATAAGCAAGCCCAATAAAGCTGCGCTTGGTCTGCTTTGGCTGAGCCACTTCATGTGTCGTCTTCCTGCCACCCGCACATGATACATGGGGCCGTATTCTGCTGATCCGATGCGCCTCGGGTGCTCGTGACGTCAAAATGACGTAAAAATCGCCAAAGCTCCCCCCTCCGAGCATGCCTCGGAGATCCCGGGTAGTACGTCATGTCCGGAAGTGCGTGTCAACGCCTTCGGGGACAATCTCATAAGTTTGAAATGCTGCTAGAATGAATAAAATTGTTTAAATATAACAAAGCCTTTCCTGTTTGTGTGTTTTCACGCGCACTGCCGGCTGCTAATGCTAGTTTAACAGGTTTACACGCATTTATGTTTTTACTTTGTTCCGTTATGAGGCGCCAGGGAGCGCTGCGCGCGGCACAGCTGTTTTTTAAGGAGGCATATTTGAACGCTCAGTACAGTTGCTGCACAAAGATTTCGTCCCACAAGGGCGTTCTCTTGGGACGAAAAGCGACGTAAACGGTACGCTGTTGCCCGGCAGTTATATATAAGAGGACTGTGACGTGAGTACGATATTTTGATCGATTTTCTAACGCCATGTCATTGTTCGGCCACTCTCGCTTGTGCAGTGAATTAAACCCGTTTTTCAAAACGCATGTGTGCGCGTTTTGCGCACGATCAGATTGCGTACTTATATTGTCACGAAGCCAAGGATGACGCAGTTGTCTTGAAGGAAAAGTACGTTTATTGTAGCGAACTTGTGCTCCCCTAACAGCTCTAAAGAATACAGAGGCGGCGAAGCAGCGGTCAACAGAGTGACTTGTGCAGGCGAGTGTCGTCGAATCGAATGCCGCGGCGTCTGCTCTGCACGCTTTTATCTTTCGGCGCAAGTGTTTCTCGAACCGTCCATTGAAATACAGAACATTGTAAATCAGAGAAGATTATTCTGGGCTAGTGCCGTTAGGGCGAAACAGTCTGCTTATCGGAATGAGATAGCCCGTGCGGCATAAAAATAAAGAATGGAAGACGCGCTTCGCGGACACAGATAACAGGGCCAGGCGTGGCCGGGCGGTAAGAACAAAGAATAAACAAACCCATGCATGGTTCGCAGCAATATCACGGCAAGCTCGTTTTAATTTTCTAATGAAAGCAGGGCTGCAAGTGCAACGTCAATGAAAAATAGTACTGACCTCCAATCTTTAGCGTCCCGAGGATACGTTACCCGCCTAGCTTTGTTTCATGAGCTATATTAACATGCTATCCTGCGTGACGAACTGCTCTAACAGCCTCAGCATGTATCACGTCACATTGACCACGCCCATAAAATTTTGTGTTTAACCATGCAACTTGAAGTAGTTTGCTCAGTTTTTTCTTCTTAAAACATCCCGGGAATCAAACCGCCTTCCCGCAGGTATTGTTTTCATCCGCGATAACCACTTCTTTCTACAAGCATAGGTACAACTGTGCAATGAGGTGTAATTTTTGTAAGTGAGCACCTGCATTGTATCCTTACGTTAGCATATTTTGTAATTCCACTTCCCTATTTAATGCCTCTATCCTTGAGGGTTAAACAGGTAAAGCATATCGCAATACGCTTCGTTATCTAAGATAGAGACCAAATTTTCAACCCTTTGTTGTTGTTTGGCCGTTAAGCTCATAATGAACACATTTTCAGACACACTGCATCTGGAGAGCTGCTGGACGTGGAAGGCCCTGTACGAACAAGCAGTACTGTAGGCCTCAACAATAGGTGCCAACTATGAGCACTTCAACAAGCTGGAGTAGAGAAAGCAGTTTTGGCATTGCATCACACATCAATGTGCCCTTCTTTATTTTTGCAATGAAGATAGCATTGGTCCCTGTGCACTTTAAGTAACGCTGTGTACGATCACTACAGAAATGCTATAGTTGATTTTGTCACGATTATTTTTTTCCAAGTGTTGGTTACTCTTGGACGGTGCTGCTGCATGCAGGGGAAAAGGAAACAGTTCAACATAACTTGTCACACTCTGATGTATTGAGGAAAAATTCAATACACCTTTGTAGATGCTGCTGTTGGCATATCATAATTATTTTTTACAAGCAGGTGTCCTACATGATAAAAAAATCGCAATATCACTCTTCACAAACCTAAGCAAGCAGTCATCAAAGCACTGAGTGCTAGAATACAGGCGACTATGGGGTAAATGAAACTTTTGTAACCATTTTTCCACTTATCATGAGAATGTCAGAGTAAACCATGACAGTGAACTCTGCGTTAAGAGACAGCCTCCAACATTTTAGGCATGTTTATTTTTTTGTATCAACACTGGAGATGCATACTTGCGTATCGTGTTCTCTTAAGTAAACTGATCTGTCAGGGATTGCCAAACAAAGTCACCATGCAATGGTTGCGCTATGTCATAATATAACTCTTGACAGGACTGAACTAAATGTGTCCAGAAGAGTCGGCAGTATACTGATTTTTTTGTTTGTGGTACATGCATCATCATTCTTTGCTTCACAGCAGAATGACGGTTACAGTGTAATAAACAGAATTTTCTGAAGAGAATCTTGCCCGGTCTCTATATTCACAAGGCCTCACGACCCATCAAAACAGTAGTCACTGGCTATCCCAGATCAGGCAACACCGTGTCAAGACATAGTATATAGTGGTCGAAAGCAAAGCAACTTTTTCTGTTATCCTCACACCACCATGTCAAACACAAAACGACAAGAAGCTTCTCTACAGGAAACAACGACGCGTCAGGGCATAGTATATGCTGCTTGAAACAACAACAAAACAACTTTCTCCCAACAAAACAAACACCGCACACCACACACAATCAGAAACGAAAGTTAAAAATGACACGTTTAGTGCCACCAAGCTGTCTGATGATGCATTGGTTGCCCTGCTCTGCACCTGCCTGTCCTTCAGGAGCAAGAATCCACATGTCGGGGGCAGGCACCTCCTCAGCCGCGTCGTCTGTATCACTGCCCTCGTCCACTTGCTGCTGCTGCAGCTATTGTCGTCAGTCGTTCCAACAGGCAGCCACACAACACACATTGACAATGTTGGCTGCTAGAGGAGGCCTATGAAGAAAAGCTGGTGCTACTGCAGGCAAGAAATACAGCTTTTGAGAACTGCAATGTTGCACTTCACGACAGACCACATCGAAGCATGTGCGGAATTGTACTTTTCTTCAGGTGTCTGGGGCCTGGATGACGAGCGGGGGGTGTCATGAGCCACGACTCCAACGGGTGGCCACCATCAACCCCAGAACTCGCCACCAGGCTTTACACGTCGCGCGCAACAGTGAACAGCCAGCCACACAAAGGCACTGTAGTCGGCAGTCACGGTCAGGGCCTTAATACAGGCGTCGCACACCTGAAAGAAATACATAACACAATTATGTACTAAAGCATTAAACAAGTACACAGTTTTAAAAAAGGAAAAGGTAATAAACAAGAGCAAGAATACAAATAACTGGGTTACTCAGAACTGATTCATTCCGCAACTGCATACAACGACGAACGACGTCGCTGTGTTGTATGTGCCTTTTCTTTAATCTTCGTTGTTTCGCGTAGCAGGGGAATTAGAGCATGCAGGCGACCTGAGAGGAAAATTGGTTACTTACAACTATAGAAAGGGCCCTCCCACCCGTCTATGCGGTACAACTGGGGAACACAACCTCCCCTCCCCACCCCGCATTTCGAAATCGATAAACCCTTAAAACGAGCCGACAAGCTCAACTTGTCACTTTTTCACTGTGTGTCAAGGAGGGCAAAACATGTCAGCCGAAGTGACAAGGCGCCGAAGCAGTTGACACATGATGGGGGGCGGGGCGAGGGTGACATACGTTACGAATATATTACACGGTTCGTTATGAAGTATTTTAGACGCCCAACACGATACACCTGTTTATCTTTCTTTATAAGCTTTTTTTCTTTCAAGACGCCACGCTATTCGATACCTGTGAACGTGTTCATTTTAGCTGCATTTTTTGACATACCTTTTCGATATCATTTCACTTAGGCGAACATAGGCCGGAGAGTTAAAAGATTATTTACATATGCATGCATCTGCTAAGTTGTTTTTTTTACACACTATTTGATCATTCACAATTGCGAAATTTATGGGAGATCACTGCCACCACACGACACCGCTCAAAAGAAAAGCATTTCAGTGACTGCTTTTCAGACATCGCGCTTCTTTTCCCTTCGATGCAAAACAATGGGGCTACATCATTTTTTGCTTCCGTAACAAACGTTGCCAGAAACAAGTAGTACTTACACCGTGCTTACGTCGCCGGAGTATCCAAAACCCCCGTGTGTCGAGCTCCGTCAGTGCCGACACCACATTGTGAACGCTGCGACTGGCGGCGGGGTGCGACAGTGTTTCATGGTGGCAGAAAACACTTTGCACACTGTCAGTTGCGAAGAGGGGCAAAGCACGCACAGCACCTTCGTATCTGTTGACACTTCGCTGCACCTCGATGGCCGATAAGGGCTTCCAATTTCAGCGCCTCGGCAACGGCGTGAATGTTGCGGCTGACCGACGGCTGCGTCATGCCAAGAGTATCACCGCTACCGACAATCTGTGAAAGCTGCCGGTAGCGAAGAACCTCAGCGCGCACATCACGTTCGCTTCCGTAGATAGCCCCGTCGCACCTCGAGGCCTAACGTGCTCGTCAAGTGCGTCGCACAGCATCCGCGCCGGGCCCTTGTTGACACGGAAACGGCGCTGAAAGTCGCCGTCGCTCAGTCGACGCTCAGGCACGGGATCCTCCTCCAGCAGCTCCAACAAAAGTGCAAAGACAGGCGGCATATACGCAGCCATCGTACAATCCGATGCGGTGTCAACCGCGCCGGATTTCACCCGCCGGTCGCGGGAGAACTAGCGGGAGCCTTTGGCTACGTGACGTCACCAAAACCACCAAAACATAGCCAAAATATAGCCGCGTGACGCAGGCCGGCTGAAGTCAACGCTCCGAGCCAATCGCGTGACACCCCATCCGAGCGCCTCCTCACGTGACCGCACCGGATTGCGTCTCGGATCTAATCCGAGGCGCGCCGGATGCCCAGCAGAATACGGCCCATGGTGTCAGAAGTGCAACCGCCAGCGCAACAAGCATCAAGGAATGGACGCCATAAAGCCACCGGGACCACTGCAACTGTCTGGAAACATCAGACGCAACTGGGAGCTCTTCAAACAACGACTCGACCTATTCCTGACGGCGACTTCGGCGGAGAAACCCAGGACAGAAGCGGTCAAGGCAGCGATCCTTCTAAGCACCGCTGGCGAAGAGGCACTGGAAATCTTCAACAACTTTACCTTCCATGAAGGTGAGCGAAAGGACGACTTCCCCACGCTGGTGCGCAAATTTGATGAGTACTGTCTCGAGCAAGGGAACGAGATTTACGAGCGACATCTGTTCCGCGTGCGGGTCCAAGATGAGGCAGAGCCTTTCGAACGATTTTCCCGAGAGTTAAGGACGCAAGCCAACCTTTGCAATTTTGGGGACCTTGAAGAGTCTGTGATAAGGGACCAAATTGTTTTCGGGACCAATAACAAGAACACCAGAGAAAAAATGTTGCGGGACAAGAACCTGACTCTACAGAAAGCAGAAGATATGTGCAAAGCAGCAGAAGTAGCGGAGCAACAAAATACTGCATGGGCTAGTGAGCGCGTACAGGTTGACCTTGCCCGGCGGAATGAACGCAGCTAAAAGCAAAGAAATCGTTGCACGCAATGTAATAAGAGCCATCCGCCACGGCAGTGTCCAGCCTACGGGAAAGTGTGCTACGCATGCAACAGGATAAATCACTTTGCGTCCTGCTGCAAGAACAAGCAGGTTAACGATATTCAGAACGACGCGGACGATCATTTCGACGTGCTTGACGTTAGCATGTGTGGCATCAACAACAACGCAGGAAAAGATTGGACAGTACGCGGTAAGGTGTACGGCTGCGAAATTGAACTGAAAGTACATACGGGTTCTCAGGCGAACCTTATTCCGCTCAGCGTCTTCAAACGCATGTCAACAACAGCGGCATTGCAGAAGAGCAACGCAGTGCTCACCGCCTACAATGGGTCCATAATCAAACACCTTGGCGTGGCGACCACAGCACTGAAGATAAACGGCGCAAGGAAAGAAACCAATTTCTTCATGATTAAGAAAGGGCGCCAAGCAATTGTTGGCCTGAGCACTTTCCGTGAAATCGGCCTTATCCCGGCAACCGTCGACACTATCGGACGAAGCGGAGCAGAGGCGCCCGAGACAGAATTCGCGCACCTTTTTCGAAGCACTGGGTGCGTAAAAAGAAAATACAAGATGGTTCTTTGGCCAGACGCTGTTCCAGTCGTGCAACCAGCAAGGAGAGTGCCACTGGCTCTGATGGAACCATTACGTGACGAACTCGCCCGCATGGAGAAAGCAGCCATCATCGCGAAAGTAGAAGAACCAACTGAATGGGTGAGTCCACTGGTTGCTGTACGCAAGAAGAACGGGTCGCTCAGAGTATGCATGGACCCACGAGAAGAGAACAAAAATATATTACGTGAGCATTACCCTATGCCCATCCGCGAGGACATCGAAAGTGAGTTGTCACAGGCCCAAGTCTTTTCCCGTCTAGATGCAAACTCCGGATTTCATCAGACACCACTTGATGAAGCTACATCGCGGATCTGCACGTTTGCAACACCGTTCGGGCGATATCGCTTTTTAAGGTTGCCGTTCGGAATTTCATCAGCCAGCGAAGTATTCCAGAAAACGCTGTCCGAAATTTTTGAATGTGTACCTGGAGTACGCGGCGTGTACGTCGATGACGTCCTGGTGTGGGGAGCTGACAAAGCTTAACACGATGAACGTTTGCGCGCCGCTCTAGAAAGGGCAGAGAAGGCAGGGCTGACCTTGAACCCAGAAAAATGTGTCTTCGGTGTGAGCGAAATAACATTTTTGGGTGACGTGATCAACCTACAAGGTGTGCTCCACAGCCCCGACTTGATCAAAAGCATCCGAGCTATGCCCGCTCCGGAAGACAAAAATGCAGTACGGAGAATGATGGGAGTCGTAAATTACTTGCGCAAGTACATGTCCCGACTAAGCGACAACACGTTATTGTTGCGGAGCCTCGTAAAGGACGATAGCGTTTTCGAGTGGACTGCAGCTCACGCGTGCGAGTGGGAAGCCGCATGCGAGGCGTTAACGTCTCCTCCGCTGTTGGCTTTCTTTGACGAGAAAAAAGAGACAAAGCTGGCAGCGGACGCCTCTGCAATCGGAATAGGTGCCTCTTTATTGCAAAAGCACGGCAATGACTGGCGCCCAGTCATGTATGCATCGCGGACGCTATCTGATAGCGAAACGCGATATTCCCAAATCGAAAAAGAAACGCTCGGCATCGTGTTCGCGTGCGAAAAATTCCACCAGTTTACATACGGCCGCAAGATTATTATCGAGACCGACCACCAGCCGTTGCTTGCCATTGCAAAAAAAAATATCGGTGAAATACCACAAGGGCTACAGCGTTTCATTGTGCGCTTGCTCAAGGACAATTATGATTTGCAGTTCGTTCCAGGCAAGGACCTGCTCCTGGCTGACATGCTCTCTCGCGCACCTGCCTACGCATCGGAGCCGGCGACAACCGAAGACGTCGAAGTCCACGCAGTTCAGGTCGTCACCGGAATAGTAAGCACACCAACGAAGCGACGTCTTCAAGTTGAAATTGTGGCGGATCCTTACCTAAGTATGGTGATGCAGCAGCTTTCCGAATGTCGACCTGTGGAAGGGGAATTACGCCTGTTTGCTGCCGAGCTATCAGTCATCGAAGGAATATTACTTAAAGGATGCAAAGTTGTCATACCTTTGTCCATGACAGCTAAAATGTAAAGAAAATACACGCCCGTCATCTCGGAATGAACAAATGCAAGGCAAGAGCGCGTGGATTAGTTTTCTGGCCTGGTCTTGACGGCAGCATAGAATCGATGATTCGTTCATGCAGCGCATGCCAGAAATATGCGTACAAGCAGCAATCCGAGCCACTTGTTCTTCGGCCAACACCCAGTATGCCGTGGTACAGAGTAGGCATCGATATCTTTTCATTGGCTGGTGGCGCATACTTGACAGTGTACGACGCGCACTCCAACTTTCCTGGGGTGGAAAAGCTAGCTACCACGACAGCACGAGAGGTAGTAGAGAAAACGTCCGCTATCTTCGCACGCTATGGGATCCCTGGACAAGTATGCACAGACAATGGGCCTCAATTTCTGTCAAAAGAATTTGCCGACTTCGGAAAACGGTATGACTTCGAGCACATCACTTGGAGCCCGCGATTCTCTCGGTCCAACGGATTAGCGGAAAAGGGGGTGCAGGTAGTCAAGCGAATCTTGAAAAAGACTACAGAGTCGCGTGATGATTTTTGGCTAGGTCTGCTGTCGTATCGGGTATCAGCATTAGAAGTAGGCCACGCACCCGCACAACTATTACAGGGACGGCAACTGCGCACCAACGTCCCGGAATACAGAGCGGAGCTCGGAAGCGCCGTAGTAAAGCACAAGCATCAGGACAAACGCAAGCCACTGCAACTACTGCAGCGAGGAGAGACAGTGCGAATACGGGACGACGACTGGTCACGCAAGGCGAGACTGCTCCACGAAGTTGCTCCTCGATCCCACATCTTCGAAACGGAGGATGGACGGCTGCTGAGGCGGAACAGACAGCGCCTGCTTCGAATCCAGGAAGTATTCCGCGCCATGCCTGACGACGGGAACATCCACGACGCCGAGGGTGACAACGCGCAAGTCGTGAGCCAGGACGCTCAAGTACCAGGTTCTAATCAATGTGGTCTCGCCACTCGGAGCCTGCAAGCCAAGGAGCCTGGAGTACCTGAGTTACAAAATGAAACGCGGGAGACGGCCGGAACCCCGGGAACCACAACGGAAGGGCGGCCGTCAACCAGTACCCGCAGGTCAACCCGTCAACGCAGTGAACCGAAGAGGTTGCGTTATGACGGAAGTTTCAGTCTAATCTCTTGACTTTACTTGTGAATTGTGGTTGTTTACTGATTGTGTTTTTTTTTTGTTCAGGTAAAGGAAAAGAGATGTACCGTACTTGGCTGTCACGGCGCGCAAGCCGATAACGAGCCCCACTGTCACACCCTCTCCCTTCTCTGGCTGCGCATGCGGCTATATACGCAAGCCCAATAAAGCTGCAGGCAGTCTGCTTTGGCTGAGCCACTTCATGTGTCGTCTCCCTGCCACCCACACATGATACACTGGCAGCAAGCTTGCCACACATTGTAAAAACCACAGCTGCTCGCCCAGATTCCACGATACCCGTGCTGCAAGAACGTATAATGGTCAGCGTGAGCGTGAGATCTATGAAGCCTACCTATGAAACCTACCTATGAGCGTGAGATCTATGAAGCCAAAGGTTGGCAGACACATTAGGATTTCATAACTCCAGAGCATTTATAAATTGTTCAAGTTAATTTCAACCCTCAGCCTTACTACCCTACTGCCGAAGCATCAGAATTCATAGCATATCTTTGGAATGCTCATTGTGATTAAAATTGTTCCATGTGAGTTTTAAAGTTTTCTAACTGTGCACCACTGTTAAGCCTGCAATGGTGCCAATATTTTACATAGCCATATACATTCATAAAACACAAGAAACAAATTCATGTAAAAATGTAGACGAGCGCACGTATGATAGAATTATCGCACCTATTTAACATTTCACATATACAGAAGGTGTGAATACTCAGAACGCATAAATAAAAATTTGTCACTAAATATATACGCATTAAAAACAAGGTATCAATGAAATAGCTTCACTAACATAGATTGTGTAATACCTACGTCATGCTGTTCATTGATCGGAATCTGAGTAGCATAACAAACAAAAAAAACCCCGGCGGGGATCCATTGCCATCACGTCGCAGGGATATTTCACCCGCTCGTAATCAATGACTCAGCTTTACGGTCAAGACCCCATCGCATTTCGCAATAAGCTTGAGATGTTCCTTTTGGATAGCAATCATTTTTTGTGGTCTTCGTAATCCGTTTGATTATAGGTGTTGCGATGCGATTGTTGCTCTTGAAATACTTTGCTGGTTGCGCTAAAACTCTAGTGTCTGTGCTACTAGATCGCTCTGCAAAATAGATATGGCACCATAAACTGGTGCAGTTATACTTCGTTCATCATAGAACTATTCCAGTCAGCTTCCAAAGAAATCATGAGCAAAGACTGGAACTTCATCGCCAGCACGGTAACAATGAGGTGCAGTCTGTGCAGTGTGAAGAAGTTGTGATTTGTAATCGAAAATCATAGGACTTTGTGGGATATGAGGGGTTCCACGGGGTCCTCGCCAGCACTCTGGGATAGGTCCTTACGCTAGCTCTTGGTGTGCCAACAACGCGGGCTCCCATGCCTACGCCAGCCCAGCGAGGTTCGCTGATACGAGAACACAGTAGACAGTAGTGCCGAAGCACGGCTGTTTATTTGAAGAAACCCAAAACATGCGAGCACAAGGCTCGACGGCGTTCACGAATCACAGCGTCCGGGTCGTGATCGCGAACGGGAGGCAGGCACTCGCGGCGCGCGACAAAGTTCCCACCTGAGATACATGTATCCGACGACGTCGCCGCGCTGTTCAGCCCATCTTGCTCCGACCGAGCCGAAGAACAGGGAGGATTTAAGAGAAGCAAAGGTCTAGCTTTGCCTGTGCTGGCAGAAAAGCGTAGTGGCGGCGTCATGAACTACCGAGGACGCCCGCTTGATGGCGCTCTAAACAAGGCTTTGTAAACATGGCGGATGCTTTTTGCACATGCCGCTTGAGCTGCTTAAGAACATGCCTGCCCTCGCACGGCAGCCGCCGGCTCGCTGCTCCTGGTGGCTCCTGGCTGGCACGCTGGCCGCGTGTTTACTTCCGCCGCGCTAGTGAAGTGATGTTATGCCAGGTGAGCAGATGGCCTCGACTGGCACAGACACAGTGAACATCAAGTGAGAACAAATCGTTTCTTGACATCCGCAAGTTTGGAGCATAGAGATAATCAGAACGTAATCGAAAGTAAAATATCGACCTTAACCGAAAGGGTACAGCGGATTGATCAGCAGCTATTGCTGTTGAACAAGTTGGGGAACCAAGTCTGCGAAATAGAAACATCAGTTTCTAATTTTGAACAAGGATTATCGTCGCTATCTAGAAAAGTAGATGACTTAGAAAACAGGAGCCGTAGAAACAACCTCATTTTATACGGCCTAGACGAAGTTAAAGGAGAGACAGGGGAAGAGCTGCTAGCAAGAGTAAAGGATAAGGTATTCGAAGAAAAACTAGAGTTAATTGCCGAAACTATTGAGTGGTGCCATAGGCTTGGCAAGAAACAAGAGAATAAGCCTAGCCCGGTAATTATGCGGTTCATGGATTACTGAGAAAAAGAGTCAATACTAATGACGGCGCACAAGCTAAAAGACACTCCGTTTTCGCTCTCAGAGGACTTTTCCTTCCGAGTTCGGGAAATTCGAAGAAAATTGTGGAAAAGCGCTGTAAAGGACAAAGAGGATGGTGCTAAGGTAACACGTATCTATGACAAACTGAGTATCGACAGCGTATTGTTTGGTTGGGATGAACTTCACGATTCACGGTTTAGAATTACAAGCAAGCAAAACTGACGGTACAAAGCTGACCCTCAGTGCTTCAAAGTTGTAAACGTGAACTGTAGAAGTGTTGTAAATAAGATAACTGAGTTAGAGGCCTTGTTGCTCACGCATGATGCCCATATCGCTGTTCTAACCGAAACCTGGTTACACAAAGACATATACGATAGCGAATTTGCACCAGCTGGCTACAGCGTATATCGGAAAGATCGGGGTAGTAAAGGGGGAGGAGTTGCTCTGATATATAAAAATTCCTTGAACGTCATAAGAATGCCTGATATACCTAATGTTGAAGGTGTTTTTTGCAAGGCCTATCACGGCAGCACAAAATTCATCATAGGAGGTATCTACAGGCCCCCAAGCTCCACTATGACAGTATTGGAAGAGCTGCGGACGTACCTTCACAAACATGTACAGCTCGGTGATCGCATTATTTTGAGTGGGGATTTCAATTTGCCTGATGTTGAATGGAAAGCCTTCTCGCTTAAAACCCGTAATAATTTATTTGGCGAAGAAATGTTAGATATTGCCTTTACGTTTGATTTATTGCAGATTGTCGATGACTTTACCAGGGTACAAGGTAGCTCTTCAGCAATCCTTGATCTTTTCTTTGTTAGCGGGTCAATTTCTTCCAAGACAGCTTGCAGTGTTGTTCCAGGGATATCGGATCGCAAGGCTGTGCTCCTAGAACTATCAGATGTTTCCCTAAACAAGAACTTAAAAACTAAAAATTTCCCAAATTTCTCTCGGCAGACGACACATCAATCATAGATATGCTGTCTTTTACCTTTGATGCCTTTTCGCACAACAATCTTGACGTTGAAAGTCTTTGGAATTTCTTTAAAGATATTGTTAATGAATGTATAGAGCGATTTGTTCCGCGCATCACAAAAAAAATGCCAAAGAAAAATCCCTGGATCACTCGGGACACTTTACGTTTGAAAAGGCAACTAAAAAGGCTAAAAAAGCAGCAGTCATGCAAACGCACTTCTTGTAGGAGCGCAAAAATATCTGAAATTAGCTGCAAGCTCAAAATTCAGCTTACTAAAGGTAAAAACCGCTATTATAGTGAGTCTCTCCCAAGATTTATAGCCACAACCCCTGACAAATTTTGGCAGACAATCAGTCCGACATCTTCAGTCTGTGACGTGTTCGATATTGACGGTGTGCGAGTAAACGATGAATCTATTATTTCTGATGCATTTAACAAGCACTTTAAATCTGTGTTTGTACAAGATAATGGTTCGCTTCCGATATTTGAAGCGAATTTTCCCCCCATGTCAGACGTAGTAATAAGTGAAGAAGGTTTGATTGATTGATTGATTGTGGGGTTTAACGCGACCCTTTAATGCCGGAATTATAAAATAGGCCACAAAAAAATTTCTTTTTTCGTGTTTCGGCTTTAGACAGACACCGTGAGTGCATTCTACAGTTGTATTTTCTGAAATGCAACTTAATCGCCGACTTTTAGGGTTGTCGCGAATTCGCGACAACAGGCACTTAGGCCAATATCTGGAATGCAACTTTATCGCCTACTTGGTCCTTATCGCCTACTTGGGCCATCCCTTTGTTTGGGTTTTTTTTGCGTTGCAAAAAGATTGGTCTGCTGTACGATGTGATGCAGTAAGCTGTCATCAAAAAACTCTTTGAAATATTCAGTAGGTGCTCGCACAGTGTCTCTTTCAGGAAGAGTGATATTCCAGGATGGTATTTCCCGCTGTTCTTGACAGTCTTTTTTTTTTCACTTCACTGTCTGTTTGGCAGAGGCAGTTGGCAAAGGCACCACGTCACCGTTTTCATCTTCACTGCTTTGACGGAGGCTCTCCCAAGGGCGCAGCTCGTGCTTGTGCATGAGAATCGTAGTCAACATCGTCGTAATCACTGTCACTAAGTCAGCTATCGTCCCTGTTATCCTCAGGTGGCAGGCGTGTGCAAAGTCCTTTTCTTCCATACAGCGATCTGACATCCATACTCGGCCATAAAGTAAAAAAACCAGCATACCTGCAGTCACCGCAAACTGCCTAAATGGCCGAATGTCGCGAATTCGCGACATCCCAGGCGGCACAGAAAGTGTGCCCCAAGACCGGCCCGTCTATGGCCGCTTTCTGGCATGTCCGGCCAGCATCCAGGTTCTGGCAGCCACTGATCATGCGTTGAACTGCCAACATTCGGCAACCAGCGCTTCGGTATTTTTCCGTCCGCCCGTGTCCGGCCGCACAACGGCAGCTAACCGGCTGCCAGATATTCAGTTCTCTTACGGCTGCCGATGTTGAGAAAGAGAACGGCCGAAGTACGGCCTTAGGGCATCCGTTTTTTCTTCGGGAAGCGGTAATCGGCCGAAGCACGGCAAGCGACCGGCCACAGAATATGCGTATTCTTGCGGCAGTTGGTGTTCGAAAGGAGACCGGCCGGAGCGCGGCTGCCGTGCATTCGTTGTTTCACCGGTGAACCGCGCGTCCGGCGGTAGAGAATTCGTTTTCTTCAGGCAACCAGTGTTATGAAGCATACCGGCCGACGTACGGCCCCAGAATATACGTTTTTCATTCGGTTAGCTATCCTCGGCCGAATTACGGCAAGCGAATGGCCACAGAATATTTGGCAACCGGTGTTCAAGAGGAGACCGGCCTACGTAAGGTATCTGGTTATACGTCATTTTTTCGGCAAACGGCATACAGCCGAACAACGGCACGCGCCTGGGCGCCGAGAATTCATGCACAGACGTTTTGGAAGGAGACCGACCGGTTTTTTTCTGGGGGGAGAAAAAGCCGTTAGGGAGCCGAACGACGGGGAAGCGTTTTTTATCCGCTCCGTGTTTCTACGTTTTAAATGAACGAACATCGTTTGTCAAACAGTAATGAGTGTTCTCGGTGAACGGGCAAGGTGCAAGGACTCACTGGACATTAGCAGGGAACCTTTTAGACCATCGAAATGTCATTTATTGCCACAAGAAGACTGTGCCACACCGACGGGTGAGCTAGGCCTCGCCAGTCATCGCCGCTACCACGCCTCTGCCGCCGGCTTCGTCGACGCATCAGCTCGAGGCTATTCGCCCCCTCAAGAAATGGAGAGCATTGGAGACATCGACCCGGCAGAGATGTCCGATCCGAGATGGAGATGGTTCACCAAAATAACTGGCCTTCAAGGTCGTCGAGCAGGCGGCCACCACGCAGGAGCTAAACCGCCACCATGTGAAGGACTCCCCACCAAAGAATGGCAAGTGCGAGCAAAAGCGCAAGTTATTCTGCTTACAATTAAGCTGCGACAAGCAATGTAGCACTATGTTGTTGGTGATAAACTTAGAAGAGACTCGCTCGTGCATTGGTAGGATCAACTTCATGCCCTGCACTATGTTACTTCATGGGATTTTACGACTGCCTATTTAGAAAAAAAATTATTTTAAATTTGCGATAACAACAGAGCCTTGTCACTGACGAAGCCTAGCTGTTAATTTAGTTCCGATGTTTGAAGGTGAGCTTAGCTACTCTTGGGATATGACTCATTTGGTTAAACATAATCGCCAGCATCCTAGCAAACACGGATTTTGTCAGGATTTTCTTGCTCAACGCAGATTGTTGAGTTCACGCACGATTTGGCTCTTGCAATAGATAAGCTTAAAGTGGTTGATTGTATATTCTTGGACTGCAAAAAATCAAATGATGGTTATCCATATCACCTTCTGCGTAGTACATTTTATCCTACGAACTGAATGAATCGGTTTTTGCATTGTTATTACTATTGGCCCTATAGCTTTGTTCAAAAGTACTGTGTAGTTTACCGGACTATAGCGAATGAACGTGATTCCGTATACCTGCAGCTTTATTCGACTTTATTAACATCCTGGTGTGCTGATTCAGAAAAGTTTTTGGATGTTAAACAGTGTGTTAACGGCACCCTTACAAGAAAAACTTCATTCCAATTGAATACCTATACTGCAAATTATGCTGCTGTGACAACGGCCGAGGAATATAAATACCTAGGAGTTTATTTAGGGAGTGGTTAGAGGTTAAATAGGCAGGTTCACACCATAAAAGTTACGGCTGCATATGTGTTTGGCTTTGTGAGATGAAATTTCAGTGAACCTCCATCTAAATGAAAAGAACAACCGTATTTCACTCATGTGCGCTCAATCTTGGAGTACGCATGTGTTTTCGTGGATCCCTACACCAAAGAGCTGGTTGATACGCTCGAAAACATACAGAATATGTCAGTGCGATTCGTATTAGGTAATTGGCACGCTCAACTTAGCATGAGAGAAAGTAAAAGTAAACTGAAATGGCAGGACGTGGAAGATCACAGACAAAACCACCGGTTGAACTTTTTTCGTAATATCTATCATTCGAAAACTGGAGTAGAACGGGAGAAGTATATCCAAGCGCCATTCTACATATCGCAAAGTGGGACCGCTAGCTTAAAGCAAATTATTAACTTTTCTTTAAAGGTGACGCCTTGCGCGATTCATTTTATTTTACATCAATACTGCAGTGTACAGTCAAACCCGGCTATAAGGAACCCGGATAGAGCGAATTATGCTATATATCGAACAAAAATAATTCAGTCCGATATATCGAACTCTGGGCGCCTAGAATGGCCGCCGAAATGCATGATCTCGAGCGGCGATTGAAATGTGGATTGGCCGCGACCACGGAGCAAGAGCCGCGACTGAGACATTGCGCCTCGCACGGAGCGACGTAACGCCCAGTACTTTCCGTAACTGTTTCCGATGCGCGGGACTAGCCACGGAACCCGCCCGGTCAGCGAGTCCGGACAAAGACAGCAGCATCGGTGAACGCTGGGAAGAGCTCGCCAACGTTCCCGATGATGTCGCGAGTGAAATCCGTCCGACGCTTATAATAAAGCGCTTTCGGCAGTCGATGTGCTCCGCCAATGCTTTTTAGATTTTTGAGGACGCGGACTCGAACTGGTGCAAACAATGTTTCGTGTAAAGAATGCTATGCTAGTTGAAGGCGCCAAAACGAAAGGGAAAACAAAAATCACCGTTGTTTTTTTTTTTTGCAACGTGGGCAGTTAAGGCTAAAAGTAGCTTTATTACTTGCAATAAATGAATTATTTTGGTATGGTAATGGCTACTGTACTATGTTCGTTTCTGCATACGCGGATGGCGGAGTTGGGGAGGGGGCGGGGGGCTCCTGCGGATTGCGAACTCGTAACAATAAGCTCGTTATAGGCGGGTTCGGCTATATCGAACTATTGGCTATATCGAACTAATCGCGGTGCATATTGCAGTTCGCTATAAACGGGTTTGACTGTAATTATCTTCCACGTAGGATTGCATCAACTCTTTATATTGACGATTTTCAGCGCGCTTTGTTGTAGGATTATTTTGTTATTTTGTCTCATATTTAATGCTTAGTGTTATGTATCTCCCTTCTGTAATGCATGAAAAGGCAAGCAGGCATCAAATAAATAAATAAATAAATATAACAATGAAGAAATAAATAAATAAAAATAAATAATTAAACAAATAAAATAAATAAATAAATAAATAAATAAATAAATAAATAAATAAACTTCCAGAGGCGCAAGTTTGCCTCCGACGGGTTGAGAACCCTACGCATTCAACCTTGACCAATAAAATATTTATTGCCCCTATTCGTTGCATTATGCAACGTTTCCTGTATGCATGCTACAATTGCTATGTTATTGGTTTGAAACAAATTATGTAACTCTAATTTTACGACTTTCCTTGCGTGAACACAGAGGGATACAACTGCAGCCACCTGAAGCAGGGCGTCATTCGCAACGCGTCTAGAATTTTTTGAACGTAGTATGACATTAGAAGAAAATTAAGTTCTTTTGGACTATTAAGTGGCGTGGACGTATACTCATGAAAACAACATTAAAGTAGATGGAAAATGAAAGTACCTGTTCGCTCCTTCTTAGGATCAGCCCTGCGCAAGATCATCAGAAAAGTTGATCGAGTAGATAATGTCTTTGCAAGAAAAATGGGCAAAAACTGGAGATACTTTTTTGTGAAGGAGTTATATTAAATGCTCCTGAGTGTTTTGTTGAGAACCAAAACGCTTCGTAAAGGCATTCATGCCGGTTTTATATACATCAAAATTGGTCAAGCAACTGTTATAAAAATAGTTTATGTAGTCATAGCATGAAAGTGTTCCGGAATATTGCCCTAAAGAAATTGGCTAAAAGCGGCGCAATTTATCTCTCTGAAATTCAACCAACTAAAGTACGCGCCCTCCGCCGCCCCCCCCCCCTCCCTCTTTCCCCGTTTATTACAGGTAAGCCGCCCCACAGAGGATATCAGGACCTGGACAATACATCTATTCAAGCTCTACAAAGAACTGTATATTTTCTGTGTTCGGCAGTAAAAGAGGCACAGCAATTAAAGGAACGACAATTTGTGAGCGATGTTTAATAAATGAATTTTGCTGTGAACTGAGGCTGGTAATTAAGCAAGGCTGCGCTGAAAGCTTGACGGCTGGTGGTTGCGCGCGAGTGCACTTTGATGTGGCTGCATTGGACCCAAAATGCTGGGTTTGTGCTGCTTCTGCACTGCGCGAATGAGTCATCTGCTTGCGCGACATGCAGTGACCGGCCTCAGTACAGTTAACGTACTGTGGCTGAACTCCAATACCCGTAGCACGGCCGTATTTCCGGTAGCTTTAGTCCGGCTGGAGTCCGACGACCGCATCTCGGCTGTCCTCCGGCGGCCGTACTTCGGCCGTACACGGGTAGCTTTGGAATGGCCGGAGCCCTACGGCTGGAATCTGGCCGTATGACCGGAAGCCGGTCGACTGGCCGACGGACACTGGCCGTTGGACAGCCATGGGAGTACGGCCGTATACGGCCAAAAGGCCCACATTTGGACATGGGCCGAACATGGCTGCCGGAAAACGGCCGGACAGAAAATCACCGGCCAAAGTACACCGGCCTGTTTTAGGCCGAACAGTCCTGTGCTGCCTGGGATACCACGAAAGCAAGAAGCATGCAACAAAAAAAGTATTTTTCGACAATGTAACAGCTCTTGGGCAGTCTCCTGAATGCGTGTAAATAGAAAAAAAATTGGGGGACCTTGTACTCTTTATGGTTAGACATAAAACGACGACGAAGTGAGAGCTGTCGCACGTGGCGCGCGCAGTCCGCCAACCGATGGACATACTGAGTTTAATTTTCAACACCTTATACGAGATGGCGCTACAAGTCTGGAGCGCAACTACCACCTCTTTGCCGCAAACACATCACAGCCGCCGCCGAAGCCAGCAAAGGTTTCGCGAGTTGGTTGGCCAGCTTCATTCAGTATGTCGCGAATTTGCGACAACCGGCATTAAAGGGTTAACGCGCCGACGCAACGCAGGCGATGAGGCGCGCCGTAGTGGAGGGCTCCGGATTAATTTTGACCACCTGGGGATCTTTATCGTGCGCCGAAATCTCGTACACACGGAAGTGAAGAAGGTATTCTTAATATGCTTTTAAAGCTTCATGTAAAAAAGTCGCCTGGACCGGACAATACCTTGAACATGTTCTTACAGCGTTACGCAGAATGGATTTCAAAATATTTACATGTCTTGTTTTCGAGATCTTTATATGAGGGACAATTGCCGAGTGACTGGAGAACCGCCAGAGTGAAGCCACTGCATAAGACAGGACCCAAGCATATGATTAGTAACTACCCTCCAATTTCTTTAACCTCAACTTGCTGCAAGTTACTCGAACACATTAAACACAATCACATATCTGAATTTCTGGAAACACATAGTGTACTAACCAACTTTCAACATGGGTTCCGGAAGCGATACACTACCTGTACCCAGCTGGTACAGACAGTGCATGACTTTGCTATCTCTATTAATAACGGCAATCAAACTGACGCCATTTTCATGGATTTCTCAAAAGCCTTCGATAAAGTCTCACACAAAAAATTGCTTTTCAAACTAGACAAAATTTTCAGGAATGACCAATTACTTAAATGGATTTCGGCATACCTATCAGACCGGGAACAGTTTGTTAATTTTAAAAACAGCAGCTCCTGTAGGCTAACGGTCAGCTCTGGCGTTCCCCAGGGTTCGGTGCTTGGACCCATCCTCTTTCTGGTATATATTAATGATATAGTTGGTAATATTCCCGTGAAAATGAAACTTTTTGCAGATGATTGCATAATTTACTCTGAAATAAGCAGCATGTCAGATCAATTTCTTCTAAAACATGCCCTTCAGAAGGTTATCATGTGGTGTTAAAAATGGCAGATGGCTGTAAACTTCGACGAAAGCGTAGTCACGAGAATTACCCAGAAAAAGAATCCTTTTGTCTTTAATTACTGTGTGAACACAATCACCCTGAAAGAAGTAACTCAATATAAGTACATCGGTTTATGGATAACTAATAATCTTAATTGGAATAAGCACATTGATTTCGTGATTGCTGCCGCGAATAAAAAGGTTTTCTTTCTTAGACGAGCGCTGAAACTTTCCAGTCCTGATGTTCGTTTACTTGCGTACAAATCAGTAGTTCGACCAGCACTAGAATATTGCGTCGTTATTTGGGACACATACACAAAGACAAACATCAGCACACTCGAAAACGTACAAAATAAGGCTGTGCGCTTCATATTTAACAAATTTGGGCGCACTTCAGTTACCGAGCTTCTAAGACGAGCCGATTTACCGTCGTTAGCACACAGGAATCTTTTATCCCGACTGAAGTGTTTCTATCAAATAATCAAGGGGCATCATAAAATATATTTTTCAGATGTGATTCCATTTTCAGCTGGGTACGCGACCAGACAAAGACACCAACTAACAGTCACCCCCCATCGCACACGTACTAACTGTTATAAGTATTCCTTCTTTCCTAGAACCATTTCCGATTGGAATAAACTTCAGAATTCACAAGTTCTACAGCCTTCTCTAAGTTTGTTTGAGTCCCACCTTAATTAGCATTGTATACGAATCTGAATTTGTGTGTGATTTGTGTGAATCTAAATTTGTGTGTGATATTATTTGTAACAACTTTTTGTACCCGAGAAGAAGAGCCGTTTCATCTGTGTTGAATTGTACAATTGTTGTAAACTATATATCCTTTTTATCCTTTTTTTATATATCCTTTTTACCCACCTGCTAAAATCCCGATCAGGGATTGTAGTATTTATAAATATAATAAATAAATAAATAATATACTGTCTCTAGAGGGAAAGCGCGCCGCTGAGCAAATGCGTTCGAACCGTACGACGCACAGTGGCATACACGATACAACTGTTTGAATGTTGCCAGCTGAGCTTTTGCTTACTAAAATGTCGAAAGCGATGGGTTGTAATCTGGCAACGTGCTACTGTGGCGTTTCCGCGTCCGGCTAGCCAAGCATGCCGGGATTAATTGTAACGCAATTGTAACGTGGCAGCTCGCTGGCCAGGCGGATTTTGTGTAGGCGGCGTCGATAGCATTGCGTTGTTATCTCCTGTGGGTAGGTTACCAACGTGTTTTCGGTTTAGCGTGTGACTTATGTGTACTGATACTATTTGAGCAAGATGTGGAAATGCTCACTCAACACTTGCGCGCAAGCTCGAACGCGACTGATCGCATGCGCGAGGACGCCAAGGACTCAGCTGATCCGTACTGGGGCGCACAGAAAAATGAATCTCCGTCATGATCACCGTGCTTTTTTGCGCTGTGACGCTTTATTTGCCATTCTGTATTATGTTGCGAGTCGCTCAATGCTTTTAAAATGAAGTAAAGGAAATTGTGGCTTTAGCTGGATGTGAAACCTTTATTGACACACACAAAAAAAAGGTTATCGCATGGGCCAACGCTGATGTTGCCGGTGAGTCGCGGCCCTTTAAAGCACAGGAACGAAAGAGCGCGTTCTGTCGCAGGACAACGTCTTGGCAGAATGCATGCCAAGGCTGCATGCGAAATAGAGTCAGCGGCGTGCCGCGTTTTCCTTTCTGTCTGTATTCGTAGAGTTCCAGCTGCTTTCCACCACTTCAAAGGGAAAGCGTGCGGGACTGAATGGGCAGTATTGAATGGGCAGAAATTTGCCGCACAGAGCGCGCGAGGAGAGAACATTGTCTTATTGTGACTGATTAAAAAAGAAACCGCATTTCGTTACCTATTTTTTCGTTCTACCTTCACGAACGTTTGCGCGAAAGTTTGAACCACGGAGAGCTGTATGAAGTTCGATGAATAAAACAACTCAAACGGAACGATTATTAAAGCTCCTTTTATTTCTCTTCAAACGGAAACGATCGCTGGATGCCACTCCGTAGCCTGCAGTGAACTTGCGGTGGTCAAAGTTCAGATCAGAATCGCTGTTCCGGCGTCAGTTAAGGGGCAACAGATAAGGTGCTTGAAGGGACACTGAAGTGATATGTAAACATTGCGGGATTACTTGCGCAAATTGTAGTCCGGAGTCCCCAGACCATGTTTCGACCACCCTGGGCGCGTTTACGCGATTTTATTTAGTAGAAAAATTAATTCGAAAAGGCTGTCCTCCTCTCTTTACGCTCGCCCATTTTCTGCGGCGTTTTCGTGTGACGTCGAGAGGAGCCGAGCTCGCAATTGGCTGCGCTACTGCACGGCTCCCCTGCCTTCAGACAGTCAGTCGGCCCAGCGTTTCGTCCGCCGGCCGCCGACGGGTCGTCGCAATTCGTTCGCTCAGTTGAAACGAAGCCAGGACACGTTTGTGAATGGTAGAATCTGCCTTTCTTTACTTGGTTAGTTTGTACACTGTATCTAGCTAGCTCCAAGTCAAGGTCGCTTCACACAAGCGCCGCACAAGCGCACATGCGACGCTTCGCTGACTGGTACGCCAGTAGGAAAATATAAGGCCTCTTGAAGGCGGGAGAAGAGTCAGCGAAGTCAATATAGGTACTAAGGAAATAAAATCAACTGATATTTTTACCGTACAGCGTACAACTAGGGTGCGGGAAGCACTTTTTTGCGCTGGGCGAACAAGCACAGCGGTCAGCAGCACGACTACGCCTCTGCGAACGCTTTTCCGTCTACGAAATGCAATTGCTAGACGTGAGCTATTGTGGAAACTCGGGCGACGCTTACTGCACGAGCGCAATACAACAAATAGTCACCTAAGCTGCTTGAAATGCCAAAACTAAAGAAAAGTGTAAACTGGTTGTACAGTATATACCCTATATTACCAATGCCAGCGCAGCCCGCTCCGTGGCCGAGCGGTCTAGGTTGCTAGTTATGCCACCGCAAGCATTTTGCAAGTCACGAGTTGGAATCCCCGCGGGTACGTTCCTTCTTTTTTTTTTGTAAGTTAACTTTTTCGTTTTCCGCCGATGTTTTCTATATTGTGTTCACCTTTTTTTGGACCGCAACGTTCATTGCTCCACGAACTAGTTCACAGAACGCGCGCAGGCTGGCATTGGCGCGCTAGCGAGTTCTCGTTGGCGTGCTGTTGCCATAAGCACCGACTGCTTGCAGGCAGTGGGCACAGGCCAGAATGAACAGACCCTTGGCCTGGTGCGAACACGCTTTTTACGATACAGGCATGAGGGAGGCAAGCTCCAAATATGGGGGAAAAGCGATGACATTTGGGCGTCTGCGGGTACGCGGAGGGCGTTCATGCACTGCGTAGGTTTCGGCTAGTGAATGCTACGATTCCAAGCCGTCCTAGGAGGCTTATCTTTATGCATTTTTACAGCCGACAACATGGCAGAAGCGCGGTACGATGATTACTGAGTTATTGAGAATGCCCATCCAACAACGCCACCGGTTGCGTTTTACAGAACCGAAACCGAAACCGACACTTGTTTGGTTGCTCACCTTGGGCATCGTCCAATCACGGTACCCGCTCCTCCTAACGTCACAGCTTTAGTTGGTGCGGCCGCATCAAACCGCGCATGGTAGTTTTTCTTCTTTCGCGCTTTGTAAAATAATTACCGATTTGTCAATCGTAAAAACGATGAAAAGTGTGCTAATTTGAGCCAGTCTACACAGTGCAAGCAAAAACGGGAGCCTGACAAATTCACTTCAGTGTCCCTTTAAGGTGAAGAAACGAATGACGGCCTCGCAAGCACACGGGAAGGCACTTGCTCGGCGCGCGCATCCGAGTTGTACCAGTTGTACACGTTCTGCACGCAGGTATATCTAAGCTGGAGACAGCACACACACACTGCACAAGTCAGGCGCAAAGGCCTCGCCACTTCCTAGCACACTTAAAGAAAATCGAGACCAAAACGGAACTACACGCTTACTCTTTGTTCGCTGATTAGAGCTTAATTACACTAAAAGTTTTTATAGAGCTATTTTTATTACTGAGGCAATTATTTGTAGCTATTTTGCTTCAGCTCTTTGTTTTAGTTAAATAATTTTCGGAACAACTATTTAGAGGGCGGAATGCAATTGCTCTGGCAAAAATGGGAATTGTATCATGTCAGCGCCCACGATTCGTATGGTCTCGGAGCTCGCTTTACCCCCCTGGTTTACAGAGGCCAGGGCATCATTTCATTTCGATCGCTGCAACTGTACGTCGCTTTCGTGACAAGTTTTTTTTTTGCCATGACAAATCGTTCGCTTGCGCTAAGATTTCGAGCGAAGGACACATTGCTTTCAATATTCTGCTGCCCGCATCTTTTTTTTTCTTTTTGGACGTCGCAACAAGTTACGAAGGAAACAGACGTTTGGAAATTCTCCCAGACTAAAGCGATAGTTATTGCGAACGCTATCGCTTACTTCGAACATATCGACATTTGAACGGAGCAATGAAACTAAATCCCTGAGCGAGTGTTTGAGGGACGGCGATTTTTTCTTTATCTCTTTTGGAAGGTACGACAGGCCCCAAGCAGGCGCTAAGCAGCATCACAAGTTAAAAGAAAAAGAAAGAAAACACCTACGGCATTGAAAATATTGATCTGACTGTATTTACCAACACTTTAAAGATTTTAAAAGTACTCCGATATGCTCTGTTCCATGACAATTGGTAACTAGTTGATTGCGAACTAGTTAATTACAGTAATGCTTTTTGCATGCCCCATTAATATACTTAATGCTGGCATAGACAGTAGGTTTACCGTTCAACAATAGGATATACATAACGTTGGTATCAGCTGTTTATTACGCCATAGGGTGGTTACGAATCATGTGCTGTAATTAATACTCATGAACGAGATATTTCACTTGTTGATGACATATAGAATGTAATTAAACACGCTAGATCTAAGTAATTTTACCTGCATATATATACAGTAAAAATGTGACAAGAAATTTAATTTCCATAAGCAAGAGAGGATAAATAGGATTTCAGAACCCAGATGAACAATAACGTATTACGCACCCTGTGTTGTCTCGCACTTGCACGTCGAAGAGCCACATTGTTAGTTCAATTACCCTCAGTAACAGCGTTTGCTGCAATGAGTTGAATTTCACCTCGTTATTCTTGTATTCTTTTTGTTCTCATCGTCTTATTTTTTTTTTGTTGCAACACTGACTATAATTCGGCCAAGAGCCCCTCCCCCTTACGTAATGCTCTTTCAGGTGTAAATAAATGAAATGAAACGTTGAATTTTGTCAGTAATAATGTTGATGGCGTTATACTGTATTGACAGTAAAATTTTAAAAGCACTTTTTATCCTTCAGTGATTTATAAATGCAAAAAAAAAACATGCACATCAGTAAGCAATACTTACAAATATGATTTGACACTGCAATGCATGGACTGCACTGCACAGTTCTGCACACATCTTGAAGTTCTTAGTCTCCTTCCAGGTTCACCCAATAGTATCTACTATCTTCCATTCCTTACAATTTAGAACAAGACCTGCCTGCGTGCACTATTTTTGGGAGTGACATCATGGCGTATTGATTGAATAGTTTTCGCCCACTTGTGCAAGAATGTTTAGTCGGTGGCTACATGTAAAATTGTGCCCAGGAGGGAACTGGGATTTCACACGCTTACTGAGTGTAGCAGTGGCCTTCCTTATTATATTCGATACAAAAACCCTTCCGAGGTATTCGAAGGCAACTCATCCAACTCGCTAAAGCAATGTGCCCTTGAGGTACAAAGCACCACACCTCCTCCTTCCTTACTTTTCCCCCACGCTTATCTCTGCTTCTAGATGACCCGGGCTATTACATCTCCAGACCTCCAAGATAAACTCTGACCCCTCACATTTCTTGGTGTACTAAGGTTTAAAGCCCACCTGCAAGGTCCACACAGCGCTATTAATAAAGGAGACACCTACTCGATCTCCAGAGCATAGAAACATAGTGCCTATCAGAAATGAGCTGCTCCAATAAAGTTTACTTCCTCTCAGCTTCTTGCACGAAGTTGCTTTAGGCTGATAACAGGAGCTCTACCGTTGGTCTTGAAGCAATTTTTTGTGTGTGCGAAGTGTCGTAAATGTACAGAGAAAGTGAAGTACTCTTGAGCAGCAGTGAAAGGGAATGGAAGAAAGTAATTAAACTAGAACTCGCATTTGCTTTCTTACATTGGCCAATGTTTACGCATCCGGATTTATTGATAAACATTGAACTTTGGGGCTACAGTGAGCCTAGCGGCTAGCTACGTAACAATATCAATTCGCACATTTTGATGCGTCTCAATATTTGCAGTACACCGAATGCTCGGCTGGAATTAAATATTTTTAGACATTGAATATCGTGTTCCTGAGTTCAACAACTATTCCATTTATACTCAGATCTATGCACATCACATGTATGAACGCATTCATAAATTCTGACCTTCTTCTTACCATTTGGTGAAAATACCTGGCACTTTGTAACATTTATCTGCTGGCAACATAATACATTTGCTCGAGCTGAGAACTTGATGTGGTCGCCTTCCGGTGTGTGCTTCTTTGTTCTTTGGTTGTATCTGCAAAAAACAAAAAAACAAAAAAGAAAGAATGAATTGAAAAGGTAAATAAATTTGAAAAGCGAATACTTAAGAGAATAATGTCACACGAATTCAGAGAAACAACTATAAGTAGAAGTTAAATATACATAAGCACACCAGTCGGGCGCATGGCTGTCATATAAGGCAAGCACGAACAGTTCAAATGGCCTGCCAGTCCTTGGTGCAGTTGTTGCGTGCGCCGACAATGTTAGAGGTTCAGCCAGATATGTCTAAATGAACACCGACCTCTGAAAAAAATTAACGCAGTATTTTTGAATTCACCCGTATTGACCATGACGCAAGAATCAGCTGTCACAAGGCATGCCAATATAACCTAACTCTCATCCCCACGTCTCTATGAAGGCGAACTTTAGTTGTAGCAAATAGCTGTTGACTAAATGCCCACTAACGCGTCAAAACAGAAAGGAAACAGTTAGGTAAAGCTCGGGCGAATTACTGTCTTTTGGTATCCTCAAAACTTCCATCCGAAATATAGCCACACCTTTTGAGGGGAATGCGCCCACAATTTTCCTGGTTCTAGATAGCCAGAAATGTTCGAGAGCGGCCAGGAGAGTTGAGAGGCTGTTTCTTAAGGGTTTTTCTCTTTTTTTCAAAATTGTTCAGCTAACTACGCATGCAGTCTGATCAAAAACTCTAAGGATTGCAGATTTTATTTTTTGAATCATGTAATAAGACAATATTCCACGGAAGTCATGCACAAATGACGTATTGACGGCGACAAGTGTTTCGTTTGCACTGTCTTTCTAGCGGAGTGCATAACACTCACCTTCGTTTTGGAAGAATCAAATATTCCGGCCTCGACAGCTGTCTTCCGATGTGGAATTGCCCACATTTGTCACTCCACGAGCACTCAATTCCCGTGTTTTGCCAGTCCTCTCGTAATAAGACAATATTCCACGGAAGTCATGCACAAATGACGTATTGACGGCGACAAGTGTTTCGTTTGCACTGTCTTTCTAGCGGAGTGCATAACATTCACCTTCGTTTTGGAAGAATCAAATATTCCGGCCTCGACAGCTGTCTTCCGATGTGGAATTGCCCACATTTGTCACTCCACGAGCACTCAATTCCCGTGTTTTGCCAGTCCTCTCAATAACTGATGGAAGAAAAAGCACATAACAGCTACAACAGTCACGAAACCACTGCTCCGCGCACATAAATACGGCGGGGCGTTGCAGCGCTTTTAATTTGAATTGGCAGCTTTGTGGTTGCGAATTCAGTAGCAAGGTGGTGCGCCAGTCGGCTGTTTGTAAAACGTTGCGTACATTTTTGCTCAACAGATGTTTGATGCGGAACTTGATAATATTTTTATACAACATATTGTAAGCGAACTTTATTGGCTCTCTGAGTCACGGAATGAATGTTTTGTATTCTCTACCTAAAGATCCTTTCGGTTGCGCTGTCTGGTGGACGTGATGGTCAAAAACTGCGCTGTAGGTTGGTCACGTGGGGCGTCGATTTTTACGCTGCCTATAGAGAAAACTGGGAACGTCCAAGATTGAGAGGCCTCGGGCCTCCAGCGAGACTCCCCTCCGTCTCACCCCGCGCACATGTTCGCGCCGCCCGCGCGCGTATGCCCCCGCACGGACCGGTCGCACCATCTCTCGGGGGACGCCGACGAGCCAGCGGAGCGCCGGGCCGGTTTCAGCGCAAAACGTCTCTCCCGAAGCGCGCGCCGGCTTGGGATCGCGGGACGCGGTTCTCTACGATTCCCACAACTTCTTCGGCGTTCTTTTCTTTGGTACTATCACGCCGCAATCCAAGACTTATCCCAAACGCACTTATCTATCCTGGCGGTTGGTGCTAAATCTACATTTATGCCTGCCACTCAGCTTTCATTCGATCAGTATGTGCACACTACCCGAGACAATCTGTCTGTGGATACAGCTACCGCATTAGTAATAAAAGCGATGGGCAAAGTCTTGCAGGTCAATAAATGTTCTTCAGGCTTCCGTTCTTCCCTCGGCTGGAAGAGCTGCATAAGCCGTTTTTTTGCAGCGTTTACCTTCTGAGGGGAGTGTGGAATGCAAAACCGTTTCGGCCGTGGCGTCTCCATTATTCTGAGGTCGAATTCACTTGTAGAAATAGAAAATATAAATAAATACAAGGAAAGAATAATTTCTCGGAATATACGTACAGCTAGTAACAATTTTTTCAAAAAAGTTTTACCGTTGAAAAGCTAAATTAAAATAAAAAAGTTATGCAAGCTTAGTTTGTCCTTACTTTGCAGAACCAGTTTCTTTAAAAACATAATAAAAAGTCTATTTTTTAAATTTCCTTTCATTCTGTCTAATTGTATTTAGTATAGGTTTGTAGTAAAATTCAAAGAACAGATAATATGCAACACTACAGCGGTCATTCAGTAAACTCTATGTAAACTGAAGTGTTGTGTGCTGTGACGTACATACATGCATCGTTTGCGGGCTCTGATTTACTTATATCGCACGTCACGATGACATATTGCAAAAACGCATAGGAAGTCATCTGGAGACCCGAATTTTAGAGTCGCATTTTAAATATCAAGCCGTATAGATGTAGGTGTACATTCTGATTCCACATCAATACCGTTCGGTGTCAATGGTTGTTCGCTGTGATGACCTGTCGTGCCGTTGTAAATTGGCAATTAGCATTGAGTAGAGACAACGCACATCACATTTTGAAAAAAAATTCTGGAGGTACCTAATCACCCCATTATAACACATTATGAAAATTATCTCATAACACATTATAACACATTATGAAAATTATGAACATTATCTCAATGAAAGATTATAATTATCAGGACGAAGTCACAAGCTGCTTCAATAGAAACGTACAGCAAACGTGAAGTAACGACGTTATTGTACAATTAGGCGGACGACTACGCTACAAGCAAACAGTACACACGCGTGCCATAGGCTTTTTTGGCAGTAGATGTTGCTACCCCAAATCGAAATGGACTGTGCAACATTGATTTCGTAATAAGTACAACAAATTGTGCAAAATTTGTTTGAACAAGAATCCGGCACAGGATCTTCCTTAGTGCGACGTGGCGCTGAAACCTGAAATCACGGAGTGGTGAATAATAATGCGAAAAATCCTTTGGCCGCTGGGCGGGGGAGCAGGAGTAGTAGGCAGCGTTGGGGGTCGTTTCTTAGACATCAAAATTGCTTTGCGAGGAGCGTTTAATTAATTAGAAGGGTCGTCACAACCGCCACTGCTAACTGCATTAAACAAACCCAAGTACACACTAAACTTTTTTACGCCCTTTTGGCCAAAAAGGGTGTAAGATAATTGAAAAAAGGGTGTTGGGAGGCCCTTACGCCCTTTTTCTTGAATCCCAACAGCCTTTTTTGTAGCTTTCCACCCTTTTTGCGTGAAAAAAAGGGTGTTGACCAACCTCAACACCCGTTTTTTTGGAAGGACGTTGAAAGCGTGTGGAAAAGGTGTTCAGCTCATCATTGATTGAGGTCATGCATGCAATATAATTTCAAAAAGACATCCCATTGTACCATCCACCCAACCTCGTCAAAAATGTTCAAAAGCAAAAAAAAAAGCTGCCAAATTCAATAAAAAGCAGCGGCAGCACCGACGTTGAAACAGGAAAAAATATCAGCCCTTGCTTATTACGACATCGACAGAATAACACTCCCCCTCCCACTTTTTGTTTTCTACAACCTTGCACGGAGCACAGCACAACCTTGAACTGTGACATCTGTATCATCATTCCGTCGTTCCCTGTTCCTCTCCTGCCCCACCAGCACAATCATAGCCCCCTCTGACAACAGTCATTCTCGTCACTCAGTGGAGTTATAAAGTACTAGCAATCACAATTTTATTCCATTCTTATTGTTAGCGACCGTAAATATTGTGTACAAATGCAATAAACAGACCACCTAGTTTCTCCTGCAGAAACAACGTTGGAGAACAAGGCAGATATCAAAAGAAAACAAAAGTTGGGAAGGGAGGGAGGGGGCATGAAATCGGGCGCTAAATAAACAGACGCCAAATAATAATACGATTACTTACACTAGAACACTGCCAAATTTTATTGCGGAGTGTTATCTTACTATCTGCTGCTTTTTTTAACGTTCAAATTGAGCGCCAAAAAACTCAGTTCGCGTTTTGTGTTTGTAAACTTAAAAATATAAGCTTCTTTATTATATTACACACAAAAAATAATAAGTTACTGTTATATTCAGTAAAATAGGCAATTATTTATTGTTGTCGTTTTAATTTGTTTACGCAACCCGCTGCCAATGGCCGACACCCCGAGTACGGCGTGCGGCGGCGCGGCCAGTTACCTCCTCGAATCGTCACGTGACCCGTCTGGCGTCGGTTGTGATCTGTGGTGTACCGTGTACCGTCGTGCCGTTGAACAAGCGCAGTTATCAGGGTTAATTGGGTCCCTGGTCGTTTTCGGTTGTGGCTGTCGTGTTCGACTTCGCGAAGAAATATTTGAGAACAACTTTGCACCTGAAGACGGCTAATTTCGTTTGGCGCTTGCCCCTGAACGTCGCTCGCTCTTCTGCGTCGTTAAACGTCCTGGCAGGTAAGCTGTCTCGTCACATTTGCCGCCTTTCTTGTCACTGGATGTCGTTTGTAGCTGTGATCGCCGCTTTAAGGATTCGTTAACAGGGGCCCGCGTGTGTGAATTGTTTAAATGAACTGGCTTGGTTGAACCTAGAGGGCTGGTCTCTAGAAAGGCGATGTGCGAAAGAACATTGTGATGCTTGCATTGAGCGCTGAACGCACTGGCGCTCAGTAACGCAGCGGCGCTCAGTAACTCAGTAACGTTTCCCATTCCGGAGCACTATATTGAACAGCTTCAGAGTTCACCACTGCGAACCACGTCTTACGCGTAGTTTATCAGAACACGGGCGGCTACTCCTAAAAACTGTGCTGCGCAGCGTTTACGGCTTCGTTAATCACCGCTGTCGTTTGTGCCGTGTTGGGAATGGCGAGGGAGAATCGTTTGCGAGCGAATGTGCGCGCCTCGCAAGCTTCGTTGCGTTTGCGGCGAGCCACCTCACCATGTGTACGGTGCCGCTGTACGCGGGCATTGATTTTGGCTGAATGTTGTGTTGCCCGAGTTGTAACATTCGTGCACCCAATAATTTCCATTCTTGCCTGTGTGGTAATCATGTGTCATCCTGTTTTAGACCTCTGGACGGTCTGAGCACATCACGTCCCTCCATTCAACCGGACAAGAGCCACAAGCATTGTCAACAGTGTTTGGCCGCCAGAACGTAAGTTTTCAAACACAGTTTTGGTAGAACAGTGGGCTACCATACTTTAATAATGTTCGATCACTTGAATGTACAAGCTCTCGCCCCCGTAACAATTATTGGTGTTTCATGCATAACCTAACATGTAGCCACTAAATGGCAACCTTTGTTGTTAATTTCGGAAAACTCAAAGTTTCACCCAAAATCATAATGTGGGCGTAGCAGTTAATCACCATGTATACGAATTTCCTGGTGTTAGTCATGTTTACGGTGAAGCCATATTTCTTAGGTAGACAAAAATGTTATTACCTTCGTAGTTTCGTCTTCGATAAAGCCTTACCAGTTCTGTTTTCAGCTATTTTTTTTATGTTTATCATGTGAATTTACAGTCCTTGCAGTCCACTTTTTCAAATAGTTATGTAACTGCCCGTACCATTTAAAGAGGCCTGATTGGGGTTCTGAAGGCTGCGATTTACGCACGCTAGTGCTGTCCCCCCAATAAAGAAACATCCTTCCACAAAGAAAAAGATTTGAAAGTGTAAAGTATCAGCTGCATTATTCTTAACTGGAACATGCTAATTGAAAGGCCTGGGGCTTTTCCTGAAAGCACTGTGGATGTTATGAGAGAGGAAAACCACTCAAACACATCTGTCAAGGCCGTTGCTGCTCCAAGATGCGTGCAAGCATTGAGTCTTCTGAGCAATACATTACACCCTTTTTTTTAAACAACCGACGTGCATGCTGAACGTACTCCTGATTGGGCGTGTGCCAGGCGCGTAGCCAGGAATTTTTTTCGGGGGGGGGGGGGGGGGGCGTGGTCGACCAAAAGATGGGACGGGGAAATATTGATACAGGGTAAAGCTGTGTTTACAGTGGTGTATTTACGATGCACATTCAGAGGCTAGTTATAAGAAACCACGATGGACGAGAGCACCGCGCAAGCCAGGGAGCGAACGCGCTTCACCGTCAGCGTCCTCTTCATCTCTCTTCTTGATGATGATGCCCGCTAGCACAGTACATGAATACCGTCCTATTTGTGGGGAATCTAATTAATGCCCCGTAACACAACCCCCCCCCCCCCCCGGTGGTAGGAGCGCCGTCTCGGTGCTTGTCAGGGTAAAGCTGTAGGTTGCGAGCGGTATGGCTTAAGACGCGTGACGTGGACGACGTCTGTTTGTGGAGAGCGGGATGAGTCTGACGGAACCAGTGGGGTGATTTCGTAATTGACCTCCGTCACTTGGCGTACGACACGGTAGGGGCCGTAGTACCTGGCTAGAAGCTTTTCCGAACGCCCTACACGGCGTGCAGGACACCAGAGCAGCACCAGGGATCCAGGTGCAAAGTGGCGGGTGCTGTGGCGGCAGTCATAGCGATCCTTTTGAGAGCGCTGGGACGAAGCGAGCCTTACGCGAGCAATGTTGCGGGCAAAGTCAGCGCGGGCGATGGCGTCTTGTGCATATGCGGAAGGTGGCAGAGGGTGTTGAAATAGAGTGTCCAGTGGTAACGTCGGCTCTCGGCCGAATAGTAGGTAGAAGGGAGAGAATCCGGCAGTATCAAGGCGCGACGAATTGTAGGCAAACGTTATGTAAGGCAAGGCAATGTCCCAATCACCATGGTCGTCAGAAACGTACATTGACAGCATATCTGTTAAAGTCCGGTTAAGGCGCTCTGTGAGGCCGTTGGTTTGAGGGTGGTAGGCGGTAGTAACCTTGTGAACGGTTGCGCATGAGCGGAGGATGTCGTCCACTACTCGGGAAAGGAAGTATCGTCCGCGGTCTGTCAGGAGCTGCCGAGGGGCACCGTGGTGTAAGATGACGTCGTGCAGGAGGAAATCGGCTACATCAGTTGCGCAGCTGGTCGGAAGAGCCCGCGTGATTGCGTATCGTGTCGCATAATCGGTGGCCACGGCAATCCACTTGTTGCCGTTCGCAGACCGGGGAAACGGACCGAGGAGATCTAAACCAACTCGGAAGAATGGCTCAATAGGTATATCGAGCGGCTGAAGAAGACCGGCGGGTAGCGTGGTAGGCACTTTTCTGCGTTGGCACATGTCACAGGCGCCGACATAACGGCGAACCGAGCGGTACAGCCCCGGCCAGAAGAAACGGCGTCGCACGCGGTCATAGGTCCGGGAAACCCCTAGATGGCCAGCTGTTGGAAGGTCGTGGAGCTGCCGTAGTACATCTGTACGAAGGTGCTCAGGTACTACAGGAAGCAGATCAGGACCATCCGGGCGGACATTGCGGCGATAGAGGACGCCATCCTTCATTCGGAACAACCGCAGTGAAGGGTCGGAGGGGGCAGCGGTTAAGCGGTTTATGATCCTGCTCAAGGAGACGTCAAGGCGCTGCTCAGCAGCAAGCTGTTGAAAGGAGGAAATAGACAAGACCGAGGTGGCGAGTGAGTCGCAACTTGTAGGATCGGGAGGCTCGACTGGGTACCGCGATAGACAGTCAGCGTCTTGATGGAGGCGGCCGGATTTATAGACTACAGAATACGAGTAATCCTGCAGCCGCAGAGCCCAGCGCCCGAGGCGTCCGGTCGGGTCTTTCAGGGACGCAAGCCAGCATAGCGCGTGGTGATCTGTCACGACGGAAAATTGTCGACCGTAGAGGTATGGGCGAAATTTGGCGACAGCCCACACTAGGGCAAGGCATTCCCGTTCAGTAATAGAATAATTTCGTTCAGCTGGTGTCAGCAGGCGGCTGGCGTAGGCAATAACGCAGTCGTGGCCCGTTTGGCGTTGAGCTAAGACGGCTCCAATGCCGTGACCACTAGCGTCAGTCCGTACTTCCGTGGGAGCGGCAACATCGAAGTGAGCTAAAATGGGCGAAGTTGTTAAGAGTGAGATCAGGGTCTTGAAAGCCTGAGCTTGCTCACTTCCCCACGAAAAGACGGAATCCTTTTTGAGAAGGTCGGTGAGAGGGCGTGCGATATCAGCGAAGCCTCGGATGAAGCGACGGAAATAGGAGCACAGGCCTACAAAACTTCGAACGTCTTTCGATGACCGGGGCACCGGAAAATCTCTAACCGCCTTTATTTTGTCGGGGTCAGGCTGCACTCCATTTGCGTCGACAAGGTGGCCCAAGATAGTTAGTTCGCGCCTGGCGAATCGGCATTTCGCAGAGTTGAGTTGTAGGTTCGCTTGACGCAAAATAGCAAGTATTTCGGACAGGTGATGGAGATGAGCCTCGAACGATGGAGAAAAAATAATGACGTCATCGAGGTAGCACAGGCATGTGGACCATTTGAATCCCCGGAGGAGAGAGTCCATCATGCGTTCGAAGGTAGCTGGCGCGTTGCAGAGACCGAAAGGCATAACCTTGAACTGATATAAACCGTCTGGGGTGACAAAGGCGGTCTTTTCTCGGTCCATCTCGTCGACTGCAATCTGCCAGTAACCTGAGCGTAGGTCAATGGACGAAAAGTATTTGGCACCGTGTAGAGTGTAGACAATCTAAGGCGTCGTCGATCCTGGGAAGAGGGTAGACTTCCTTCTTGGTTACTTTGTTCAGGTGGCGGTAGTCTACACAGAATCGCCAAGTGCCATCTTTCTTCTTTACCAAAACTACCGGGGAAGCCCAGGGACTGCAGGAAGGTTCGATAATGTCCTTGGCGAGCATTGTGTCAACCTCTTTCTGGATGATGCCTCGTTCACTATGGGACACACGGTACGGACGCCGATGAATGGGTAGCGCATCACCTGTATCGATCCGATGGGTGACTGTGTAGGCAAGGCATCTTGCGCGTTGTTTTGCAAACGAAGCTTGAAATAACTGACTTTAACATGCGATTTGTGTATGCTCAACACTAACCGTAAAGCCCACCTTAAGGATCTTAGATGGTGATGATAATGATGATCACCTAAATTCCCGTTCGCTGGTCTATGGGCAGACCACGGGCGATTCATTCGTCCGCAGAGCAGGTGGTTAGGTGGACCCGCGCTCGTGAGCGTGATCATGAGTGCGCTCGTGAGTGGTGCGTGGTCCCCGAAGTTTGTCGGGCGGAAGTGGAGGCCAACACTGGTTGTTCTCTATCAAGATTCTCATGTTTTATAAAAGATTTTCCTTTAGAAAAGGGACTTTTCTTGTCAGCTATGAAGTACAGTCGAGCACGATTTGAAGGTTATCGCGCCAGCATCGAGCGGCCAAGCGGGCCACCAGCCCACGGTTTTGTTTCGGAACCATGAAAATCGAGATTTCGCACTCTTCGCTCCCTTGTTGGCTGTTCCATGATACAACAATGGCCCGCACGACTGAGTTGCCACCCTTTGGGTTTCAAGCTGTACATTCGTTGTTATCAAGCACAGACTTGGACTTGGTTGCCCTTTATCTACGCCGGCGATAATGGAGCTTGCATGGAATATTTGCTAAAGCTGGTGTTCTTTCTGCTTCGTTTGAAAGAGTAGCTTTCCCGCGACAACCTTCGAATCGCAGTGGACTGTACATGCGGCGCATTCGTATATTATGGCGGTGAAGCTAGCAAACGTGCGTCTTTGTCCTTAAGTAATCGCCTTTTGTTATTTTTTGTGCTAGTAACGTGAGTAGTAAACTTACGCTAAGCGGAACACCTTATTGCACTGCTGTTGAATGTTGAGCTTGTTGCACGTTTCTTAAATTTCATTATATTTCTATCTGTTAAATAGAAACAGACATGGCTTCAGTAAAATTCTGGTTAAGCAAATACAGAATGCTGATCCTAACCAAGAGGGAGGTCAAGGAAACAGTGGAATAGTGCCAAAAAAACAAAGCTCCGCAATAAGGAGAATTGTGCAGTTTTGTTGATGTGGAGGAAATACAAGATGGGCAGAGCAATGCTTTTTATGCAGCAGAAATTATGGATCTGCAATAGTCAATGAAATGCGATGTCGGTAAAAAAAATAAACATATCAAAGATTGATAGTTGACTGAACAAAATACAGCGACATGCTCTGTCATGTGATTATACTTTGTACCAGTGTAAATACAAGGAATGACACGCTCCCGTCCACATGTAAGCCTATATGAGGCTTTTCCTGCTGTTCTGCCATTCCCCGGCCGTGCTGTTCCGCCAGGGAAACAGTGGGGCTGTTTCGATCGGCTCGCGGCAGGCTCCCGGCGCTTGTCGGTGTATCCGGCGCGAAATGCAGCCGGGCTGTATATATTGACAGGTACAACACCATCCTGAGCGGGCGCAGGGATCAGACGTTGACATAGCCCTTGTTTTCAGCTTTATATGAGCAAGAATGTCCTTAAAACTGCAGGTTCCGTGCCTGCAGGTGACTTCAGGCGGTTTTTCAGGCTGCTTAAACCGCACCCCAGCCTTGGCATAAAACATTATAGGGGTGGGGGGGGGGGCACTGCCCCCCCCTCTTCCCCCCATTCCCGGCTACGCCCTTGGCGTGTGCTTATTCTTTCTTGCATCCACCACATTGGAGTCACGTTGATTTGGGAATGCTGGAATCCAGCATATGCTGGCAAGATAAGAGAGCTTGAACACAACCCACTTGCCCGCAATGAGTTTTCAAAGATCTCCACCACCTCAAGGTACTGAAGTGAGATGTAAGCATTGCCTGAAAAGCATACCAGATGAGGGTACCAAATCATAGTTATGGGTCTTTCTCGCCCATTTACGTGTTCTGAACGAAAAAAGTGCCATTTAAAGGTGACACGTTTTCTGCCGATTTCTGATGCCTGATTAAGTTTGTGGGCATAAATTTAGCGGCTTGCTCACATGTCTAACGTGTATGTGGGCTTGTTAGGAGTGAAGTAGGTAAAAATTGAAAGGTTTGATTGTAGTTGTGTATAGATTACCTACATTGTTTTCATTCCTAGAAAAGAAAAATTGAGGTAACCCTGCCATTTGTTCTGCATTGCTGCGTTTTATTATGCTTGTATGATTCGTAGAACCTGCAGGAGTTCAGCTGCTTGTTAAAGGAGAAATGAACAGTTGTACAAAAAGAAGAGCATCTACTAAATAAAAATCTTCACAATCGCAGGATGCCGACGGTCCACCGACCAACTTGCGTCCTGCATTGTTTCTGCTGGGTGGAGCGGCGCATGGAGCATTTTTCAGCGTCTCGAAGTTTGTGATCAAGCGCTGCCCCAAGTGAAGGATGCCACAGAGGGGTCTTCTGTTTTAATGCCACAATTTCATGTGCTGAGCACTTACTCGTAAGGCATTTTAAATATTCATCATCCCAGAGGGTATGTTACCTCCGTCTTGGGTGGATTGTGGCTGCAATCAGGCTATTTGTGACAGAACAAGTGAACCACGTGGTGAGAGTCATTGAGGCCTTGTTGATTGCGCATGCTTCTGAAATAACATTATCATTCAGCTGAATACTTTCTAAATATTTCAATTTGTGAACAAAATATGATAAAAGTCATGATTAGTTGTACTACAGTGCAGGAAAGAAATGCCAGCATATATTTTAAGAGCCTCTGATATTTCAGGTCATTGGCTGGTGAGCAATAAAACAGAACTGAAAATTGTTTAAAGTGAAATCAAACATTTGTTGTGACCAGTGCATGACCCGTAGTAAAAGCTATCTGGTCTCCCAATTTCAAATGTGACCGGAAATGCCAAAAAAATAAGGAAATAAACAGGACAGCTCTCTACAATAAACCAATTCAAAGAATTGCTCAATGTCTATAAAGTGGTGATTCAGGCGGGTTAGTTCGGTGTTGATGAAATACAAGCAGGCACTCGCCTGGTCAAAAACAAATAAACAAATAAAGACGTTTTGGGGGCCCTACTGGTCCCTTGATCACAATGAAAGGGGGGGTGAAAGTTCGCGATTATTTATAGGTTCGGTGGCGCAGAGTGCGCTTGTATGTCTCGGGGAGATTCCCCCGCGACCGGTTAATCGTGTTTTTAGTTGGTTGAATATGCACTGATTTTAAAAGTGGTCGTGTCGACAGGCGCTTCTCTGATGCTATTATGCTTGCGGAATCCTAATCGATGACGTGGTCAGTAGCCAGGTGATGATCCGCCAAGGCATTTCAGCTTGCATTGCCTTTTTTGACATCGTTCTGGTGCTATTGAATTCTTTTAAAAACTTCCAGTTTCACCTATGTAGGATGCGTCGCAATCCTTGCATGGAATTTTGTAGGCAACTCCGGGGAATCTTGATTTTTCTAAAGGGTCCTTCACGCGTACCAGCTTCTGCTTAAGCCTGTTCGTTGGCACGTGTGCAATTTTAATGCCATATGTGCCAAACACCCTTGCAAGAGCTTCACTGATGCCTTGCGTGTAGGGGACGGCAGCGCGTTTTTGCCTGTCTTCTTCAGGAACCCTTTCGGAGGAGGCAACTGAAGCCCGCAATTGTTGCGTCCTCACAAGCTTTGAAGGGTAGCCGTTGCTACGGAGGTCCTTCCTTACCACGGCTAGCTCTTGCTTGCGCAGACCAGGCTCAGAGCAGATTCGTGATGCGCGTGAGAAGAGTGCAGCGGCGACGGAGCGTTTTTGGCCTATAGGATGCGCAGAGTCGAACCCCAGGTATCTACCCGTGTGGGTCGGCTTTCGATACACAGTGGTTGTAAATCCTTTGGCCGACCGTTTCAGAAGTACGTCGAGGAAGGCGATCTGTCCGTTATTTTCCTGTTCCATTGTGAACTAGATGCTTGGAACACAAGAGTTTAGATGCTCAATTAAAGGCATTACGTTTCGGCGGTGGGTCACACAAAAACAGTCGTCTACGTAGCAGACAAAAATCTTAGGGTCGTCTTGTACGAGCATAGCGCAGACTTTTCTAGAGCCTCTAAGGCAATATTCGCACAGACTGCTGAAACGGAAGCTCCCATCGCTGTTCCAAGCCGCTGCTTGTAACATTCTACGTTGAAAACAAAACGTGTTCTGCAGGCCAAACTCCAGGCAAAATTACGCGGTCCGGAGTTGCAAGGATCTACTCGAGAACGATGCATCTCTGCCTTCACGTTCGCCAATTGAGACGCAAGACTTATATCGTCTCCTGGAATTTGGCCTGCAGAAGACATATTTTGTTTTCAACGGACACTATTACAAGCAGCGGTTTCGAACAGCGATGGGATCTTCCGTTTCAGTAGTCTGTGCAAAGATTGCCTTAGAGGCTCTAGAAAATTCTGCGCTATGCTCGTACAAGATGGCCCCAAGATCTTTGTCTGCTACGTTGACGACTGTTTTTGTGTGATCCACCGCCGAGACCTAATGCCTTTATTTGAGCATCTAAACTCTTGTGTTCCAAGCATCCAGTTCACCACGGAACAAGAAAATAATGGACAGATCGCATTCCTCGACATACTTGTGAGATGGTCGGCCAAAGGATTTACAAGCAGTGTGTATCGAAAGCCGGCCCACACGGGCAAGATACCTGGGGTTCGACTCTGCGCATCCTATAGGCCAAAAACGCTTGTCGCCGCTGCACTCTTCTCACGCGCATCACGAATCTGCTCTGAGCCTGGTCTGTGCAAGCAAGAGCTAGCCGTGGTAAGGAAGGACCTTCGCAGCAACGGCTACCCTTCAAAGCTTGTGAGGACGCAACAATTGCGGGCTTCAGTTGCCTCCCACGAAAGGGTTCCTGAAGAATACAGGCAAAACAGCGCTGCCGTGTCCTACACGCAAGGCATCAGTGAAGCTCTTGCAAGGGTGTTTGGCACATATGGCGTTGAAATTGCACACGTGCCAACGAACAGGCTTAATCAGAAGCTGGTACGCATGAAGGACCCTTTCGAAAAATCAAGATTCCCGGAGTTGCCTACAAAATTCCATGCAAGGATTGCGACGCATCCTACATAGGTGAAATTGAGAGCATGACGGGATCCCGTCTGGCCGGGAGGGTACATTAGGAACCAAAAAGAGACGCCGACCAGTCCAAACAAAACGTACTGACGTTTCGGCTTCCAGCACGGAAGCCTTGTTCACAATAAATGCATCACCAGAAGTGGGTCGTTTAAGTGGGCTTGAATAATGGCTGCAAAGAGCGTGCGTAGATCAGGTTTAGATTTCAGTCGTTACGATTGACCGTGTTAGATGTGGTCTGAATGATTAGTGATTCCAGATGTAGCCGTGATGCGGTCACTTTTTCTGTAGCGACGATTCTTGCATTGTCCCAATCAATCTTGTGGTCATTCACGACGGCGTGTTCGGCTAAAGCATTGTTGCGGACGCTTCTATTCTTTACGTTACGTGCGTGCTGCTGCAGACGATTCTTATAATTTCCTGATTCCCCGATATACACGCCGCTGCAGTCTGCACAAGGTATCTCGTATACCACACCGGGGAAGCACTCCTTGGGCAAGCGGTCCTTGACTCTCACGAGCTCACGGCGCATCTTTTTGGCTGGAACGTGGGCCACCTGTCGAAGTTCCTGCACCAAGTTATGGCTCCGCTCGTCGGTAAAGGGACCACTCACGTTCGTAATTCTTTCGATTTTGTCGAGAAGACTCGCAACACCGTGATCGAGAAAGACGACTTGATGGTGTCCTTCGACGTGAAGTCCCTTTTCACGAGCGTTCCGATTGACCTGGCTGTCAACGTATGCACCTCTGCTCTCGAGGCTGATGAGACGTTGCCCGGGAGATCACCGATGGATGTGCCAGAACTACGCAGGCTTCTAGATTTTTACCTGAACAATACGTACTTCGTCTTTATGGGCCATTTTTACAAGCAAAGGCAGGGGACTCCAATGGGTGCCGCTTTTTCGGTCACGGCGGCGAACCTGACCATGGAAGCGGTGGAAGCACGCGCGTTAGCATCCTTTGCCCCTCAACCAAAAGTGTTCTTGCGTTATGTCGACGATTGTTTCTGCGTCGTTCAGAAAGACGCGGTGAACAGCTTGCTGGCCCACCTCAACAGTATGGAACGTGCCATTCAGTTCACGTCAGAAGAGGGGGCCGATGGCAAACTTCCCTTCCGGACGTCCTCGTGTCTCGGCAGGGCCAGAGGCTACGTTTCAGCGTATACCGCAAGGAAACGCACACAGGCCGCTACCTCCGTGCACCCCGCTTCCCACAAGAAGGCTGTTGTTAGCACGCTACTGCAGCGTGCGAAAAGATTGTGCTCGAAGCCCGAGGATGCGGCGATGGACACGGCAAAGGGGTGGGACGACCTGGCTAGCTGCGGGTACCCGAGGCACTTTATAAATGCGACGGAAAGCCAACTTACCCGACGGGAACAACTGGACGTGCCTCCTGCCCCGATGAAGCGAGCTCCTGTGCCCTACCTTCCAGCAACAAGTGAATGTTTGGCACGTGTCCTACGGGAATATGACGTGCAGGTGGCCCACGTTCCTGCCAAAAAGATGCGCCATGAGCTCGTGAGAGTCAAGGACCGCTTGCCCAAGGAGTGTTTCCCCGGTGTGGTATACAAGATTATACCTTGTGCAGACTGCAGCGGCGTGTATATCGGGGAATAAGGAAATTATAAGAATCGTCTGCAGCCGCATGCACGTCACGTAAAGAATAAAAGCATCCGCAACAATGCTTTAGCCGAACACGCCGTCGTGAGTGACCACAAGATTGATTGGGACAATGCAAGAATCGTCGCTACAGAAAAAGTGACCGCATCACGGGTACATCTGGAATCACTAATCATTCAGACCACATCTAACACAGTCAATCGTAACGTCTGAAATCTAAACCCGATCTACGCACGCTCTTTGCAGCCATTATTCAAGCCCACTTAAACGACCCACTTCTGGTGATGCATTTATTGTGAACAAGGCTTCCGCGCTGGAAGCCGAAACGTCAGTACGTTTTGTTTGGACTGGTCGGCGTCTCTTTTTCGTTCCTAATCCTACATAGGTGAAACTGGAAATTTTTAAAAGAATTCAATAGCACAAGAACGATGTCAAAAAAAAAAAGGCAATGCAAGCTGAAATGCCTTGGCGGATCATCACCTGGCTACTGACCACGTCACCGATTGGGATTCCGCAACTATAATCGCATCAGAGAAGCGCCTGTCGACACGACTACTTTTAGAATCAGTGCATATTCAACCAACTAAAAGCATGATTAACCGGTCGCGGGGTAATCTCCCCGAGATATACATGCACACTCTGCGCCACCGAACCTATAAATAATCGCGACCTTTCACCCCGTTTCATTGTGATGAAGGGACCAGTAGGGGCCCCAAAACGTCTTTATTTGTATATTTGTTTTTGACCAGACGAGTGCCTGCTTGTATTTCATTAATAAATCACCCTCCCCTGACGAGTTTTCGTCGAACCTTGGACTCTGTTAGGTGTCAGTGGGTTTACACAGCCAACTTGTGGGGACGCACATAAGCTCTTAACAAATGAGCTGCGTGGTGGCTATGCACTAGCCATGGTTTTATTAGTTGCCTTGATGAATATGATCATCTGTCGCAGTGTTTTAGGTAGCTCACTCGCACATTATTCCTTTGTTTTTAGGACATTGTGGAGTGTCCAATGATTTTTCGTTCTATTTCTGATTTTTATTGCAACTGTAAAAATGTCAGGAGTCCCGTAATGAGTTTCTGGCAGTAATAGAGCACTAATGTGTGCATGAAGGCAGCAAAAATAAAAAAATTGGCTGCCTTGCCTTTGCTTAGAGGGGCCATGCAGACAACACACAAGTTTGGTTCATTCGACAGATTGCCTCGTTAGAATCATACTGACACCATTTTTAACGCGCACTTTACTCGAATAAGCTATATAATTAGGAAAAAGTGAATGGCAATGCGACCCACTAGCTCATTTCCCACAGCAGTACCTATGATGTCATATGTCCCCAGCTGTGCGAATGGCTGAGGCCGGCAAAAGCAAACGCAAATGGGGCAGGCCTTATAAACATGCCGAACGAGCTATTTGCGCTTAAATGTAATGCATATTCATTGTACAGCAGTAAAAATGGTGCAGTAAACAATGAAAGTTACGAAAATACGCGTAAACATACAAGTATCGATGCGCACTGCTGTTGGTACGGCGTGCACTAGGCTTGTTTTAGCTGGACAGCACTCCGCCGCTTTGGAGTTGGCCTGCACGGCACTGGCCGATTGGCATAGGCGATGTTGTCTTACGTGACCCTGTTTGTCGAGGATACCCCATGTTTCACAAAACCATTACTTTTTACAGTAACGAAAACAAGCCAGGTGCAGACGCGGTCAAAAACAAAGCAATGGCAAACAACGGTTCGTGGATGAGTATGGTAGCTCCACCTGGGAGGACTGATGGCTAGCAAGGCCGCAGACCCGAGTGACGCAGTAGTTTGTTTGATTACACGCACTTATGGCTTCATTGCTGACATCCCAGAAACACACGATATGGTGGGAGAATCAGACTTTTAACCTAAATTAATTTCTCAGTGAATGCAGCATCATTTGCGGCCGGTCAAGTGGTGGGGGCACTTATAAAACAGGAAATATGTCGAACGAAACGAAATTCTATGTTGTCCCAATGGCCCCCCTAATGCACTGTATTGTATTTTTGGTTGCTGTAGTGATGTCACCATGAAGGAACCGCAGTAGACAAAGTTAATGTCAGCGCTTTACCATGCATTTTTTGTGTTCGATGGAAACAAATATAATACTCCAACGAAGGACTTCATCCGAAGCGTTCCCCGTTTCGGAACCTACTGGGCTCCGTCATTAGAACTGTCTATGTTTGACCAAGAGTAATATAGTCTACGCCCGTTACAACGGACCCTCTGAATCCGGAAAAAAAAAACGTCCGCTGTAGCCGAAGTATGCAGTATCCGACGTGGGGGGGGGGGGGGGCTATGAGCCCTACAGTGGGTACTTTGACCGATATTGCATGCATAGTACATACACTTTGTTCTTTCTACACGCCTGCAGCACCTCTGCACAGTGTTCGCGCGGGGGCAAAGAATCGCGTAAACACCGTTTCCAAAACTTAGCACCGGCACTTCGAAAAGGCCTAGCGCATGTGGTCAAGCGTGTAAAGACGCAAGATGAGCTGAGCAAATAACGCACGAATATAACTAGGCGCAATTATAAACCAGCTATAAAACATCAGTCGTGCCCATCAGCATTAGTTAGGCTCTTTTAAATCCCTCACGACGAGGCAGGTTTTCCCGAAACCGTTCGTCAAACAAATCGGATCGCTGCCTGACGTTCCCTCAAGGCAGATTCCACATTTTTAGCGATTTTATGCTGGTCATTGAAACAGATGTAATGAAATAATCTGATGACGGTCAGCTGTAAAATCGAAGATTTAGACCAGTTGGACTGCGCACGGTTACCGGCAGATTGCACACAATGGATGGAGAACAACCCCTACTTGAGGCATTTCTTACCTTTTTCACCGAACGGAACGGGAACGCTGCATGCGTGGGAATAATAAAAGCCGAACTTCACTGAACCCGAGTTTTTTATTACATAAAAAAACTGAAGAGGGCAGACTCGCCTCCGAGTGCACCACTTCGAGTATTCGATTGCCCTGTTTTAAATCTCACCGGAGTCGCGTTTATCGGCAGCGGCCTTGTTCTTGACGGTACAGCGGACACTGTGCTTAGACAGGCCTGTACTTCTGGCGATGTCAGCCTGTTTTTCCTCGTGTTCAACAGCGTTAATTACGCTTAATTTATCCGACAGTGAAATCAGCTACCCTGCCGCTCATGCCGCTGGTCACACAAAAAAAAAAGCCACTGGCTTGGCTTGGCTGCGCCAACGACCCGGCTGCCAGCAATGTTGCCAGACATAATTGTTTTCTTGCCAAAATAAACGAAAAAGCACACCGGGCGCCGGCCCCGCGGAAGTCCGCTATAAACGTTCAGTCGAAACAATTTTCGCCTAAAATTTAGTCTGTTGTAGCCGATAGACTGCTCTAGCCGGGTCCGTTGTGAGCGGAGTGGAGTCCATTTAAAATGCATGGGTACCAGACAAACCAACAGAAATGGTCTGTTGTAACCGAAAGTCCGTTGTTGCCGGATCCGCTGTAACGAGCGTAGACTGTAGTTCTACATATAAACAATTTTTTTGTTTGCTGCAGCGGATCAGAGGCTAGGGCACAAATAGGGGGTAGGACAGCTAGATATCTGTTCATCTTTCACCGGCTTGCTTGGGTGTGACAACTGTATCTAGTTGTCAATTCCAATTTGTTGTGGTCAGTTTTTCTCAACTAAATTGTAGCTTTTTAAAAGATTATGGTATGTTTTTGTGGGCCTAAAGGGTTGCCTCATTGCATGTTTGGCCTATGTAGCGTTGAAAGCGAATATTTTGCTTCAAAGTGGAATGTCGGCCTAGTATCATGGTCTTTTGGTTGCTGCTCACTTTCATTCATGCCATTATTTTTTATATTATCACTTAAAATTAAATGTTAACCAATATGCTGTCATTTTAATTTTGTCGCCTGCTTTATACTTTCTTTTTTTCCAACTGTCTGTAAGGAGTGACAATTCGTCTTTTTATGATACCAAGGCGTCGGACTGTGCTAGTTGGTACATGTTTGAATGGATGAAAAACCAGCGGAAAACACAGGGTACGGAAGAGAACGACGGGATAAGCTTGTCCCGTTGTTCTCTTTTAACTGTGTCCTGTGTTTACCGCTGGTTTTTCATCCATTCAATTTTCATGAATTTGTTGAACAGTGATTAGTTTAAGTGCTCAAGCAATTTTTGGCTTGAAGGTTCCCTGCAGCATTTATATAAGTGATCTCTGCTCTTGTTTTACCCAAGACCCCATTACCAGCCTTAATGAGATTGTCTTTTGTAGACATGAAGTTGAAATAAATATTTGTTTGCATTGCTTTGCATATTTTGAAAGAATTGCTTGCTCACTTTCTTTCAACCCTGCTTCTTAATCCTGCTTAAAGCATTTTTCCATGTTTATTTTTTTTTCAGAACCAGGAAGGGTGCTCATCCTCGGTTCTTGCTGAAGCACCAGTATCTGTACTTCACACGTGAGCTTTGAACACGCAGTAATTTTGGTATGAAACATTTTACCAGTATTAGCTTGCTTTGTAGATGTCAAAGCTCTCGACAGTGTAGTACATTGTCTGGTGTAGTGCACAATCTCTCTATAACAGCACCCGCTGGGTGCTGTTGTAGAGAATAATTTTGTGGCTATAATACTTGAGATTATTTTAAAATGTACATCAAATACTAGTAAGAATAGCTCTCTAAATTGGTGGCCATTTTCCTGGTGGAGGCAGAAAGTGAAAATGCCCATGTGTGGAGATTTAAGTCCACAATAAATATCCCAAAGTTGCCAAAGCTAATCCAGAGCCCTCCTCGCGGTGCACTTAATATCCCATGTGCAGCTTTCTGTAAAAACAGCCAGAAATGTATGATCAATTTAAATTGATTGTAATGTTTCTAAATGCAAGTATTCTAAGTTTAAGCTGCCTTATTTAGTAAAATATTTTCTAACAATTGCATAGCTACCAAAGGTTTACAGAAAGGCTTTCATTGGTTATGCACCTTCTCAGCGAAACAAAAATGTCATTAGGAAAAGCAGAAAAAAACCTAAATATGGAAAGTAGCAACACTAAAGCTGCTAATAAAAAAGATGCTAAACGTTTTATCGATAATATTGCTGATTTTGCTTCTAGTCAACTCTAAAAAGGGCTATAGACGGGTTTGATGGTTCCCATAACGCACCTCGTAATACTAGACAAAACTAATGGGCACTGGCTGTTGGCTTTTCATTTCCAACATCGAAAAATGACCCCACATCCACCAGCAGGGACATAATGCAAGGCACCATGCACAAGCTAGACTCATGATAAAATACTGCTATAACAACAATGTCATCACATTTCAACCAGCGAACTCATATGCATTGTTCTGTGATGTTTACAGTTCTTGGTATTGCTATGTGGGGTCATTTGTCATGAAGCAAAAAGAATAATGTAAAATAAAATAAGTGGCAGTGGGGACCCAACTTTTATGGGTAGAATAAAGCCACAGTACGTAGGGAAGTATACATATTGTATTTGGTCTGCCTTAATATTGAGCTTTTTCTGCTCAGCTCAAGAATAGGCACTAAACATTGCGAGTAGCTACCGTGATTGGAAGTTTGATGCAATGCTGAGAAGCCAAGGGTTTTAAGGTTCGAAGAACTTTTGTGCAGTTGATCTGTTGCACGCCTACTTGCTTTCACTGCATAACACGTTTATGCTGTGCAGTGAAGCTCGAAGGATGTGCGCTGCAGTTTAGCAAAATGAACATAAAATTGAATTTTTAACACCGTTTCGAATAATCAACATCCTCTAATGATACAACTTCTGTACTGCGATTTGGCTGTAGTATTAGACTTTATAAATGGATGTTTCAAAAATCGGTGGGCCAAAAAGTTCAAGTAAATCATCAGCTGACATTGAGCTTTAATGGAATGTCTCATAGAACGGAGCTTGGAAAGCACGAATGTTTCATACCGTAATTGTGTGTCATACTGTGCCATATGTGGCTGCACACCTGCAGCGCCATTTGTGAACCGAGGATGATGCACCCTTTTTGTACCCCTTTAGGTGGGTGCTTTTGCACGAAAGAATCCAAGCACCCTAAAGGGTGTGCTTGGATTCTGGCGGTACTTGTCTGTGCTAAGCGCATGATATGGTTTGGACATTCCAAGCTCTAGCCCGCAGAACGCAAAGTAATGCCTTGACTCCAACGCGAGTGGTTTTAATAACAACTTTGATGACACCACTGTTGAGAATCGGTTGAAACGGAGCAGGCGACGCACGTCGGTGTTATATTTTTCTTCGGCGTGCGGCCGCAGTGGCACGAGCCGCGCGATCAGCCATGTTCGTGGCTATTTCAGTGTTGCCAAACGAAGAAATTGACAGCTAAACTTTTCAATGAATACCGGTCAAAGATAAATGTTCTTTATAGTTCAGACTGCGGTGTCCACCTCATTGCATTCGGAGGGAAGGAAGTTCATAATTGCTTGTATCTTGATATTTGGTATGTGCTTGGCTGTGAAGTTTTAAGGGAAGTTGCCAAAATGTTGATTCATAGACACCTCAATCATAGTTTATGGTTGTGAATTAGTTTTAGTCTCAGGATTCATGCACAGAATTTTGCAAAAATTCTTGTTTCTTTTTTTTTGTTGCAACATTTACTGTCGATTGTAAAAGTTTGTTCGGAAAACGTGATTTCATTCAGCTTGAGTCTCAAGATTTTTGACACAAAAGAAATTGTGCAATTTATGGTCAATAGAACTTATGAATGTGGTTGTCTGCCTTTTAAAAAAGTTGTGACGACAAATACCAATACAAGTTCTCTACGGGTGCACATCACATGGGATATTGTTTTTGGAAGCTACCACCAGAAAACATGATTGCAATTGTAGTGGGGGTCCAGTTCTGTCTAGTTGTATCACTTGAATGCTAATGTGTAGTGAGCACACTGATAACGGTTTTCAGTGGTCCCTCTAGTGCACCAATGTTGTGATCGTCACGTGCATGAAATTGTGAAGTTCTATTATTTCTTCTTTTTTGGTTCAGACTACTACGTTTTTTTTTGTGTGTCATGTCAAGTTAACCGATATTTCAAGATATCCGAGATTGATACCACGAGGGATCACTGTATATATAACTTAAAATTGTGCCATTAGTCATACATTGTTGCATTTCATTTACTTACAGAGCCTCCAGACATACACCTCTCGCCATGAATTGCATTAGGACACCATGGTGATAGGTCGCAAGCCTCCAATGCTATGGAGATGACATGCGCAACACACCATGGTACTGCGCATGCCATCTTCTTTAAAAAACGGTGTGAGGATGCTCAACACCCTTTATTAAGGGTGTTGAGCATCCTCAACATCCTTTTTTGAGCTCAACACCCTTTTTTTGTTCTTACACCCTTTTTTCGTCCGTACACCCTTTTTTTGCGAAAACACCTTTTAAAGGTGTTAGCCATGGGACAAGGTTTTTACACCCTTTTCGGCCAAAAAGGGTGTAAAAAAGTTTAGTGTGTACAGCATTTCTGTGCAATCCAGGGGCATGTGTAGGCAGTGTTGTAGGTGCGGATTTGAGCACTATGTTTCACGGATTATCGTGCGATCCATCGACGTGCACGGTTGCGGAACAGCCAAATTACGGGGAAAGAAAACCGGAAGGAGCAGTCAGCGGCCTTCCAATGTATACAGATGTTCTTGTTGAGTCGTGCTTTAGTGGCTGCTGTCGTTTGTAAACTCCGCCAGAGCAAAAGAGGTTGCATTTGTCTTTTTTTGTTGTCTGAGTGTATAGCGTGAACGTATAGAGAAAGCAGTTTGCCTCTGAGCAATTTACACCAAATACTCAAGTGTCTTTTGCACCGCGTGCCGGACCATTATGGAAAAAATAAGCAGTAGGGGTCGCCTAGGAAATTCCGTGTGGTTTGAAATCGGGATCGCAGCTTGAGCGTAGGAAACTGGTTAGCCACATTTTGCGACTACCCATTTTCAGGGCCTATGTTTGCACAATGATTTCTTCGAAAACCGTAGGAAATCTTGACGCACAAAATGAAGACATAAGACAGGAACTGTAGGCGCTGGAGTTGCATTATTACTCGTTACAGTGCGTTACAGTTAAATGGAGTGTTGTTATTGTTAGTTGTAAGAATTGAAGCTACACAGGATGTTGCTCCGTTTTGATATTATAACCAAAATAAATGTGGAATGTACATGAATTCAATATAAATATTTTTGCTTTTGTCTTCAGCCGAGCAGTTAGAAAATGTAACCATTGCTCACACTGAGCACAAAATTGTTGGTTTCGCAAATTGCATGAACTCAAGAATAAAAGTGTCGTACTCTTTTATCTAGCGAATGTAACGCGGCAGTGTTACAAAAAAGTGAACGCGCTTGTTGTGGCTGCATAGTGCTTGCGTCAGAGAACTGCAAACAGGTGTTAATGTCTCTTTCTTCACTGGTATTTTCTGTTGTGTAATGCTTTGTTCACCGCAGACAATTACAAGCTCCAGCAGAAAACCTACGAAACATTATATATTACTGCGATTAAACAAGCGAGAAAAAGAGCCGCGGAGGTGTGAAGAAGGCATTTAATATTATCACATGGGGAAAGCCGAATGACTGCATTTCCGAAGAACGTCATGAGGCCCAGTGGATTCCACATCTAAAAATGCATTTTCAAGCAACGAACGCAGGTGCAATACGTGTACTTGCAATGGTATCCTAACTACTAGTAGTTATGGAGTTTAGTTTTTCTGCGTTTTTGTAACCACCAAGCGGGGCAACTTTGCCCTAACCGGCATCATGGAGGCACCGCTGGTGGACGTGTAAAGGCAAAAATTAGGCTTACGATTCATCTTGCGTAGAAATTTATGGCAATACAAATTTAAAACACAAAAAGTATTGAGAAAGTTTTTCATTTAAACATTTTGATAATTTACGGGCATGAATGAGTGGGTGTTCTTAAAGTATAGTTAATATAACTCCCAGCTCACATTTAAAATAATACCAAAAAAAAACATGCGGATTTACAGTTTGCTTGACTATTTTTGGTCTTTCACTGCTTGAACGTTCCTCAAAATAGAGGTTCTCGTGGTTCTAAGCACTGCATTTTTAAGTAGACAAACCCTCCGTGTATTTCGTTTCTTTGCTAGCCATGTTAATAAGGAACATAATTTGCTTGTGATAGGATTTTTGTATATCGCGCTGAACCTCTTTAATGTTGTTGTCGAGGTAATTGTAACGCTGCGTGGGAAGCGTTCAACATGTGTAGCTAGATAAGGGGCTGTGCGCTTCGTCAGCAGCCGAATTGTCGTGGAATCCATGCCCTGGATCCCCCATCTTCAGCGCCCCCTCCCATTACGCCTTCCACGATCTGATGCAACCATTCTTTGTCGCCTCTGGCTTGGAGTCGCATTCACAAATGCTTACTCCTATTTTATTGGAATGGCAGCCAGTGAGGCGTGCGACGTCTGTGAAACACCAGAGACCATACGACATGTCCTCTGCGATTGTCCACGGTTTTCAACCGAACGCAGCCAACTCTCTGCGACTCTACGAAAGTTAGACTCTCGGCGCCCGTTCTCTGAGGAGACAATCCTGGCCAACTAGTCCTTCTCCGTCGTCTGCGGACAAGGCGACAAAAGCGCTCCTGTGTTTCCTCAAAACGACGGAATTGCACAAAATACTGTAGCGCAAAACTACTCTCTACGAACTGTCTGAACTTTAGACAATGTCTATAGTGTCCTACCGCTGGGCACACCACTCCACGCTCTGTCCGTACCTTCCCCTTCTTTTTCTATTTTCCTCTTTTTCCTCATTGTTCCCCTTTCCCCCGTGCAGGATAGCATACTAGGCCGTAACCTGGTTAACATTCCTGCCTTTCCTTTACTTTTTCTCTCTCTCTCTCTCTCTCTCTCTCTCTCTCTCTCTCCAGACGAGCAACACTAAAAAGCAAAAGTAGAGAAAAATATCAACTGCTCTATTGCAAGACCGAACAAGCGAATGAACAGTTGGTAGTGATTAGGCAGTATAAAACAAGTACAGAAAATGTACCCGCAAAGGGCCTTTGGATATGCTTCAGTTGTGAAGGAGCTTTATTTATTCCGTGCGTAAGCCACCTTTGGCGGGCTATCGTGTTGTCTGTCTCATTATATGTAAATTAGGCTTGTTTTATAGTCACTGTCAACACCTAAGTCTAAAAAAATGTCCGCGAAAATGCTTGTCTGCAGTTTGCCGCGATAATTTCCGCAGTCGTAGACATTGGCACGTACTGCATCGTTAAGTTAACTTTTATTATATGCATCAGTTTGTAGACATAAAAATTGTTTGCTTCTGTGCGAAGAATATTTTGCTCAGCCCGTTTAATACCGTTCACTGCATTTAGAGCATACGCTCTTTTTTAATGAAAAGCTAAAAAAAACTTTCTAAATCTCCTTTTCTGCTGCTATTTTAAGCATGGGAAAAACGTTCTCAACTTAGTGTGTTATTACTACCATTTTCCCCGTGCTTTTCTGTCGGTTCCCATAATGTCTTGGAATAACGCAGTGGCGTCTTACACATGGCACCGAACAGCTGCCAGTACGCACCTACAATTGGTTTATATGGTGTTGCATGTTTTTATTTACAGAACAAAAGCAACATTATGACATATATCGTACGAAGCATGAAATGGGGGTATGAGTGCGCTCAGAATCCCCCGAGAGAAATTGCAGCCACCTGTTGGTATTACATTTTACATGCCTGGTCTTCAGCAATCCTAACGGTCACCTTGAGAATTAGCATGCATAAATGGCAATTTTAGGAGTAAATTCAAAGACGTTGTGTGTTGCGAGATATGTCGAAAATATTGTCACACCATTTTCGTCAATCTTGCGCAATTCAGAATCTACTAAAAATCATCATCATACCTTCAGCAATCAGTTGATTTGTAACGATAGAGTATTCGTGAATAAGCTCATGCCAAGCCTTTTCAAAATCGTGCGCGTCTCTCACACAAACATTCCATATGAAAAATGCTCCTAAGGAAACTATATTTTCCGACCTTGCTGGTATGATGGCCTCCCGCTTGATTTTCAGGTTGATCACTCAAACATAACAAACGGACAGGCACAGAAGTGAGAAAATACACAACTTCGAATGGCATCAGCTTTACAACAAAGCTTTACAACCACCAAAATACACGTATTGGTGGCTCTTTTGTTCCGAATGCTCCCTGGCTCAATATACCATCTGTGACTGCGACCTAGAACAATGGACGAAACGCGATAGAAGGCATTAAACAATAAACGATAGAAGATCCAATAGAAGATGATACAACTACGGCTGCTAGTTCTGGGCTTCTTTCCTAATGCATCACATGTTGTGCGGCGACGGAGATTATAACATACTGGTACCGTATACTCGGGTCCGCATTTTTTTCACCGCTTGATATATCCACTTGAAGTTAGCTATAAAGAGCGGCCTAATCTTCTCACGTCAACGTGAGAAATTTTATCGTCACCTAACTACGTGACTGACGGCTCACAATTCTTTGAACACTGGACAGTTCAGCTTATTGCCCTACTGGCCGGGGGACGTGCTGTCCTCTATGAACCCCTTGGTTGTGTGGCAACTCACATGATCTGAAGACTTCCTCGTCCATCTGAGCCATCAAGATAATTTTTGCCTCCGTGTCCGCCTTAGATAATATACTTAGTCACACTTCTTACTAATGCATGTGCGAAACAAGTACAGAAGTGTTTATATAAACCCACCTTTCTCCTCTCAAAAAGAGACTGACCTGGACCGCCTGTTGACGTTTCTAGGCATGGAGCTGGAAAGCCTCGAGAAGAGCAATTTTAAGAACACCAACGGCCAGGAGCATATACCAGGTCATATCGAAGGCAAGCGCTTCCATTTCAGTGACCAGAAAGCGACATCGAACGTATTGCACAACCATTCCAACAATACGGCCGAGAGCTGTGCCTTTTGTAAGTCGACGCAACACCTGACAAAAATCGGCAGGGCAAATATTTCTTTGCAGCAAAAGAAGGAACTTCTGGCCAAGGGCATCAGATGTTTCCGCTGCACATGGAAAGGGCACCGAGCCCGAGATTGTCGTCGGAAAGTGTCCTGTGACAAGTGCGCCGGTCGTCATGCTTCCAGTATGTGTGATCCCGACAGAAGCCGTTCACATGCACGACGGGATACCGGGGGACCCGATGCGAGTACGATGGTGTGCGCGTCCTTTCAAGGTGGCACACGAGTGGTCAATGAACAGCGGAGCTCTGTCTTTCTTCAAACCTTTCGGGCCTGGGCAGTGAGTGACGATGCCTGCAGATATGTCAGAGGAGTTTTTGACGGTGGCAGCCAGCGCACCTTTGTGACGGAGGAACTATGTGCGCATCTTCGGCCGAGGAGCATTGCCCAGCAAACCACGTTACGTCGTGCAGATATCCCGGAGACGTCACCACATTGCAGATGTCCAGGAGACGTACCGTTGGGATCAAAGTTACATATATTCAACGTTGCTACAACTGCAAAAAACGCATCCAAATGCTTCCAGTATCGAAGGCTAGCGCTTCCATTTCAGTGACCAGAAAACGACATCGAACATATTGCACAACCATTCCAACAAAACGGCCTCATTCCAAATAGGCGTCTCATGGTACTTTTATACGCTGTTTACGGGACGTTATCTTAGTGGTACGTCTTATGGATATTGTCGTGGTACGCATGCAAGACGTATATAGATGTCTGTTGTACATAGGTTTTCTGTCTTTGGCACAAGCATTATTTTTTTATATTCATGACTTCTGTACGTTAGTATGATATTGTTGAGATGAACCTGTATTATTTGGAAGTTTGGCTAGCCCCCTTGCCAAGGTTGCCTACGTGTTGTGGACATTTATACTTCAAATACTTGTCTTGCTAGCTATTCAGCACTGCTTGCTGTTACTTGGCACCTGGTTTCTAGATTAATGTGTTTCCATTTTTGAAGTGCTGCATACTGCATGAAGTCTCATGTGAAGGGCCAAGCTGACCACACACTCTTGCAGAAGCACACGACGCACAACTCTGAACAAGAAATGTCGCATCGAGAATAAGTGGCTGTAAGCAACAGCAAACCAGTCCTGGTCAGCACAAGCGCCCGTGACACTAAGGCAACCACAGCACCTTCATCGAATTGTACCACAGATCCGGGCTGTACAGGCCTTCTGCAAATAAACTATCAGAGAAACAATTCAAAAATCACGCTAATTAAAATGACAGTATTGCCAACCTAGCTGATTCCCATCTGCCCTGGCCCACAGGGTATGCATTGTATAATTACAAGGATAGTACAAATATTTATGACTATAAATAAGTCACACACAGCAGAAAGGTTGACAAAAAATAGGAAATAAAGCAAACATGTAAACACAGGATACAAGCACAAGATAGTTATGCAGCTTGAAATATCTCAAATTAAGTGAAATCGGTAAAAAACAACGCAAGAAAAGTGTTGATTGATTGATTGATTGATTGTAGGGTTTAACGCGCCGACGCAACGCAGACCATGAGGCGCGCCGTAGTGGAGGGCTCCGGATTAATTTTGACCATCTGGAGATCTTTATCGTGCGCTGAAATCTCGTACACACGGGCGTTTTTGCTTTTCGCCTCCATCAGAAGCGGCTGCCGCGGCCGGGAATCGAGCCCGCGACCTCGTGCTCAGCAGCGCAACGCCTGAGCCACTGAGCCACCGCGGCGGGGGCAAGAAAAGTGTGCAAACAAAGAAGTGACTGAATGGTGGTTACAAAAACAAAGCAAATTTACGAAACTAAATAGTTCACATCTAGTGAAATGTTTGGGGAACAATTAAACAAAAGCACCTTGGAAACACAGAAGTGGTTTTGAGTGGTTGTTGTGAGTGCCATACACATTTAGGTTACTTTGAACAAACCAATATCTCGGGAAATGGTTATAAACTACAGAAAAGGTGTGTGTACAGAAATGACTGTACGGCAGTTAAAGGAGCAGTAGAAAGTTAGGTGACGAAATGATTCACACTTAGTGCTGTGACAGGACAACAATAAAGCAGCAAAAAACTTTACAAACAACTTATTGAATTCTGGTTAGGAAAACAATACAAAGTTAAACTATTTCAATATTTCACACAAAGTGATATGATTTGGGAACAAACCAAAAAACGGGGAACACGGAAATGATTGAATATTAGTTACAACAAGACAGATTTACACGGCTACGTGATTCACACCAAGTGATCGCTCAAAGAACAATAACACAAAATAAAAGCGCATAGAAGCACGGAAATAATTCAGTGGTGGTTCCTTTGAGCATGCCTACATCATCAGTTTTGATAGGGATACTTGAACAGTTTGCGTTCTTCGTTGTGGTGCCAGAAACTGCCAAAATAGTTGCAGACCGGATTGGTTGGAAAGTGAGTGAAAATGTCATGGTACAAAGGCTGAAAGAAATGGAATACCTCTTCTAGCAATAAAGCCTAAGAAGCCGCAGGCTGTGGACAAAGCTGATATTTGCGCAGGATATGACTGACAATAAAAATCTGGGCCCTATACATTGTCTAGTGAAAGAATTTCATGTCTGTAACAACACGAAGATATCTAGTTACACACAATGCAAGATGCCACTCGCAGGTGGAAAAAAGCGTGCTTATCTTTTTCCGAAACCAGGAGAACTCCTGCGCCACGTTGACCGTCAACAGTAGACGAGAGTGTAAAGTTGGGCTTGTTGGGGATGCATTCGTGTAGGCAAAGCACAAGGCAGACACAGGACGTCCCATCTCTTCGTTACATCTCTTCTCTCGTCCTGAGTCTGCCTCGCGCTTTCACTACAAGAGTCAACAGTAGCTTGAGCAGGCGCCTTGTGCTGACTGTTGCAGTAGCACCTCTCTTGCAAGCCAGTTCTTCAAGCTAGGAAAGGGGTACAGGAAAATTTGGGTTGTTAATGCAGCTTTTTAAGACTGGTATAATACAGAATGGCCGCCTACCATTGTCCCTTAAAACTTAAAAAGACAGTGTGTGACAGCTGCATCTTACCGGTACTCCCCTGCGGGGCAGAAACTTCCAGGCTCACTAAAAGCGTATAACTTAAAATACGGACAACATCGCAGGCAATAGAACGCTAGATGATGGGTGTAACATTAAGGTACAGGAAGAGAACAGAGTGGATATAATTTAATGTCAGCATTGGCACTACTAAGGCAACCTTAAAACTAACTATGACTGCTAATGTGAGGTACCACTATTTATAAGAACGATATTTCGTGAATGAGGACTCTCAGGACATTTTAGCCCAGCTACAGGTCCCATCTAAACTTGCAAAATATTTTTCTGTGTCTATCCTAACCGCTTTGTTGATTGAAGTGACAATATATACACGAATGAAGCCATGTACACAAAATGTGGCAAAACGAAACATGCACAAACCGGGACAGCGTCACTGCCATGGACGTATACTTCCTACAGCAGAACGGAGAGGTCGGCTAGTTGCTATATATGCATACCTAAACCTTCAAAAAGCACATCACTGAAGAACTCGTCCTGTTGTCCTGTTCGCTTGTCCTGTTAGGCCTACATTTTTAGTTGAAGTATACGTTGTACAGCAGGAAGCATCAAAGTAGTGCAAGATATTTGTACTGCACAATCACATTCAAACATAGTCTAAGTTGCACCAGTCAGCAGCCTGCAACATGTAAGTCTTAAGCAAACGACAGGCCAGACACCAGAATCATACTCTTCCTTAAACCTGCGAAATCCCAAATGCTGTGTTACTCTGATCACCAAGGTGTGTAACACTAAATTCATTAGGCTGGAAATTCCAAATTAACAGCCATTCTTGAATATTTTTACTAGGTTCTGAATGGTTACTTGACGTTTGCGAGGCTGCAGTAAGAGTACGAAGCGCAACCTGCGCTCCTCATACTATTGTCCCAGTTACGACATGCGTGTAGTTCTGACGTTACAAATAAATTCGGGCTGCATACACGTTGTTCATTCCAACATTCCACCACCAAACTGAGCGTTTAAAAAGATTAAACACTCAATCGAAACGCAAAAAAGCATCCAGATGGCATCTTAATCTAATGCTGTACGCTCGGAAAACACTCGACTTATTATTTTATTCTAATGCTAAACGCACGGCAATCATTCAATTTATAATGGATGCTTTGTAACCGAGAACTATTATGATGGAAAAAACGGCATCTGCAGAAACGAAACAAAAACCAAGAGTGCATAATATCACTCTAAAAGTACACGATGTGCTTATAACACATACACGCACTTATATTCGCCCACGCACTTGTATTCGCACTCTCCAGCTTCCATTCTTTCGATTCATATCAAAACATTCGGCTAGCAAAACAGGACAGACACAAACACTTCACCAAACACAGGGCTAAAAATTCCACGAGATTGATTCTGTTTACACAAGCAGCAGCCAGGTACAAATGCCAACTGACCAATCTGCGCAACGCAGAAAGCGAGTCACTCCAAACGTTAGGGCTACCCGTACGTGGACCGAAGTTCGGGAGCAAATCTGCTACGCTAAATACATATGACAAGAAAACAAGGTTTACTAGTACTCACTTACCTTCATTACTTGGCAGTATTTCTTCGTCCGGTAGATAAATCCTTGCCAGTCAAATCACCGAAATAACGAAAGCTGAAGGCGTGCACACCCGTGCCGTCACCCGCCAGTAGCACGCGCATCGATGCGGAGTGCAGTTAATACAACTTTCGGACGGTCGGACTCGCCGCGCAGCGACCATCCTGTCTCATATTCATGTTCGCAGCGACTTTCCTGTCTCAGGGAAAAACTAGTTCCTGAAAGACACCCATCTTGATAAAAGCGCGTTGTGAAATAGATGTCCAAGTTATTGGTAAATACAGATAGTTGCCATTTATACACAAGAAAATCTTGAGCGTGGGTTTTTTTTTAAAGAAAACAGTAATTTTACCGACAATCTAGATTACGGCATTTAAGGCAATTTCAGGGTCTACGATGGAAATACAGGGGGGGGTGGGGTTGCGGGCGCGGTAATAAAACGGTTTTGTTTTGAGGCCGCAACCACTTGCAGCGTACTTTCCGCGCTTTCGCGCGTCGACATCGCCCGTCGTTGACGGCGTCGGCAAAATGCACGGCGACATGAGCTGACGCGGGAGCTACGCCGATGTCTATGCTCACCAGATATCCGCGTCGACGCAGCGCCAGAAAGCATCCGAAAGCAGGCGACATCGTCCGGATTCTATGTCCACCTCCTGGTTTGGGGTCATTACTTTCGCACAAAACAATCAATTTCTTTTTAACCTGCGGTAATCGGATGCCTTGAGGCAAATTACGAACTATTTCTGTTCGAAAGTGCGCATTCCTTTGTGGCTAGATTGGCTTTCATCGGGGAGATCGGGGGTTTGGGACAGCTTTTTGTGAGTTAAATACACGAGCTCTGGCTACATCGCTTGTAGTGTTTGCATGATGGGCTTGTCTGCAAGATCGGTGAGTGACGAACAATGTTTATCAACTCCAGAAATCTAGCGGCGCATTCAATTACATTCGCGGCTACCGCAGCTTGCATAGAGGGAACGATGAAACGCGATAGCTTTTCTTGGCTTAAGGGAGCTTTGGTTACATCACTTACAGTATTAGCACAATTGGCCTCGCCTCCAAGATCGGTGCGGAAGGAACAAGCGTTATCACTGCCGAAATTTGTTAAATACGACCAAAACGAATCACTCGACAATATGCATTGGCAGCCAAGAGCTGTTAGGGTACCAAATTCTTCGGTCCACTCATTTTGTTGAAGCCATGGGACGAAACGATCCCGGCCGACCACTCATGGAGAGCTTTCAGGATCAAGTTAGGAAATCCATGTCAGGTGCCACAGCCGACGAAGGGAGAAAAAAAAGAGAGAAATCACTTTATTTTCCAAGCAAGTTGAGTTGGAATGCCTGGTGGCTGCCGGTCAAAGGCTGGCAGCGGCAGTGGCGGCTCGGTCAACCAGAAGTAGCTGCGCCCCGGTGGCGAGCAGCCGAGCGCGTCCTGCTACTGCTCGACGCTGGAGATGGGGTGGAATGGACTAAGAGTGCAGGCCCACATGCCGTTGCTTAGTGCGTCCAGGGAGTCACAGAGGGGACAGTTGGGCGCAGAGAACTCAGAGGAGTAGGTCTCGTGGAGGAGCGATCGACGGGCGAGGGAGTTCGTCTGAAGGAGTCGCCATAGGCGCTTCTGAGCGTTGGTGAGGAGTGTGTGGTCAGTGGGAAAACGTTGGCGGGAGAGGCGATAATACTCCGTGGCTTCTTGATACGAGAGAAGACGATCGCGTGCCGGCCGAGCACTGTGTTAGAGAGCAGGAGCAAGCAAAGCATGGCTGTTTAGTTCTCGTGCTTCTTTGTGGGCCTCCTGGTTGTCTCCCACCCCAGACTGGCCGGGGTCCAGACGATGCCGAGCGGTTGAGTATGGGGATTTTGGAGAATCTTGAGTGCTGTAGCCAAAACGCTGCCACGAATGAAGTTTTGAATGGCCCTCTTCGAATAAGTGATTATAAAGTGTGGCGGCAGCCTGGTGATGAGGGCCAGGGCTATTGCTGCCTCTTCCGCCGTTTCGGTTTAAGATGTCCATATGGTGAGGAAAGTGACCGGGGGAGAGCCCGCCAGCTCTCCTGTTCCTCCAGCTTTTCACCATCGGTACTAGCTGGGGAAATTTGTTTTTTAAAATATGTGGCTGAACAGTGTCGCCAGCGATTTGTCAGGTCAGCATTTGTATTTTCATTACGAAGGTAGAGCGACCAAGTAAAATGGTGGTTTCACTGAATAAAAACCCCGATGAGCATCAAATGTTGTTGAGCCATATATTGAGTCTAATTTATTTATTATGTGCTCCGCATTTATAGTTCCGTAAAAGCAATATTCGCGGATTACAAAACTTGCACAAAACCCCTCGGTACAAAACCCATAAAAAACACATTGATTTGATTGATTGAAAACACATACAAAACTCCTCGGTAACTTCAAAACAGTACGCCTGCGGAGAGTTTGAAACTAAAGTATAGCAGATATAGCTAAAATAAATGTAACTGCGATAGACATGTACGAAGTAAACAACGGACGTACCAGCAACATCTGTACAACGTCAGCAAAATATGTCTAAATACCGTCCACAAACGGAGCAGCAGCAACAACATGAGTACTTCTTTAGCATAGTTGAAAGAACATCTGACATTAAAGTACCAGCAACGTTATCTCACCCTCCAAAAATTTTCATAAAATTATTGCAAGTTGTACGGATGTCTAGTAGAGATACTGCTTGGACATAGACGTTCGGATCTTCTTGGGACGTCGCAGAGATGTTAGTGGTTTGCTGGGAGGCTCATTGAGGTCACACTCGCTGCCCTTCATGGAGTCATGATTTGGCGTAAACACTAAAATAATGTTGAGGCCATTCACGCCTCTCGAGCAAAACTATTTTTCGCTTTGGGGCTCGGTTGTGTAGCCGTCTCACGGTGGATGGAGTCACCCAAACCGATCGGTATTACCGATATGCTCGCCCCGAATCAGTGACAGTCGTTTTGCGGACGTGTGAGTCGCAGACAGAGCACTTCCAATCTCCTCCGATTCTGTGATGCCCCTGGTCTTGACTATTCCACTTAGGAGGTGGCTGTTCCTAGTCGAAACATCTGGTGCAGTTTATGGCGTGGTTCTACCTTGGGCGGCGTCATTGTATACGGCTTTGAGGTCTTTTCCGAAATTCGCCTTGACCATTCGGCTCTGGTTGTTCTTCTAGCCTCGAAATGGGATGGGTGCATCTGGTGGTTCCGCCGAACTTGGTTACGTTATCGGTGGGCGGGATTTTCTTATTACCGTTCGTGGGCCCATCCACGAGTTTAACCGCATCGCTGTTGAAAAGTAAATATTACGCTCGTCATGCTTCTGCAAGTGTGGTCAGCCAACCAAATGTCTTTTTCCAAGCGTACACCTTCTTAAAAGTTGGGTATAGAGAGGCAGACACCCCTGAAACCGAGCGGTTGCTTTTAAAAAGCCATGAAATAAACTAAGAAACTCAACTATGTAATATTAAATTCGTAAGCGGAATTTTTATATTATCGCTAAATATGTTATGTTGCTAAGAATTTTCACTGAAATTAACGAAATATTGTTGTATTATATTTTAAATAAAAACCCTTAGCAAACTTTATTATTCAACTTTTTTGTTTGTAAAAATACTATTTCTTATATAAATTCTTCTGAAAACGTTACTTCGTCATAGAGACAAATTGCCGCGCAATGTATAAATTTAGAAATAACTGGTTGATAAAAGGCTAGCGTAGTACCACACAGTCAGCTGTGCAACTTTCATTTCTACTGCAAAAAGGGTGTGTTTTCTCACCTCTGTATCATAAGTATTCTATCCCTGTTATTGCAATACTTGAAGCACATTTCAGCTGTATGATGACGTGAATACTGCAAGAGGGACATGTTTTTGTTTAATTAGTAATCTATCATTGTATTCGCATTACAGCGGAACATGGGTCGGTAGGCTCATTCCCGAGTGCACTCATAAACCCTACACACCCTTCACAAACCCTACAAACCCTCGCGCTGCCAGTAATTTCTTTAAAGCAAGGCTTTTTACCTCTACCCCCCAAAGGTTCTTTCGCGACCATTGGTGTCAACAGAAAACTCCCGCGAACAAATAAAAAGAAATTACTGGCACTGCGAGGAATCGAACCTGGAACAAATAGAGCAACAAATCGAGAGCCCGTTGTCTTACTGATTTAGCTACGAGCTTTTGTTTTCCTTATTGCAGGTTTCAGACATCATCTAGAAACAGGGGTACATATAATAAAACTGCTGACTTCACTTAAGCCAGCGTAAAATGACTGAAAACGGGGCATAGACAATACCTTTTCAAATTCATGCAAACATTCAGGAGTACATTGTTGACTTTTCCACATTTCTGCAATATGTTGGGCACTCTCACCGAAATACTGCCATGCTGGCCTTCCGTCTACGTCACAGTGCCGAAACGTCATTCGGGACCTCCATATTCCATGGAGGACCAGCAACATCACAAGGTCATAAAGCACTCCATTATCGTTGTGCACCGCTAAAAAACGAATGCCGTAAGGGCTCAACGGAAACTCCTTTTTCAATATTTGCTGGAGAACATCCCACAAAAACACCCCATCCCAACAATCCAAAAAAACATGTTCCACCGTCCCGGGCTTTTTGCACAAAGAACAGTCCACACCCCATGGCACAAACAGACTCTTTTAGCTACAAGCCCACGCGGAGACGGGAAAGACAGGTGGTGCAGTAACCAGGCACATCTACGGGTTTACCTCCTGCATTCTTGCTGAATGCCACGTCATAGCTTCACGCGACCTCTCGCACCACTGTGCGCTCCGCCCACGGCCCATCTAGGGGCCCTGTGCGCGCCTTGCGCTTGTGCTAGGAGTTAGAAAAATTAAAGGAAGCTCACACCAACTCATGGCATCTCACTTCTAGTACGCCAATGAGCTAAAGTCCGTGGTCTTCAGTGTTCACGTAAAAAATCACAGCTCCTTCTCCTCCGCCCTCACGCCAGACGGCACATCAAGGAACACATTCAAATACGGCTTGATGGCCAGGCCATCACTTCAAGCCCCAGTATCAAGATCCTGGGCATACATCTTCAGGCCAACACCAAAATCGGCGTGTCCTTGCAGCGCCTGAAACACAGCATCAATAAAATCATACACATGATCAGGCGAGTTGCCACCAATAAGCGAGGACTCAAGGAATCCGATACCTTTCGATTAGTTCAAGCTTTTGCACTCTCGAAAATCACTTTCGTCAACACCTGCCTGCTTCTCGGCAAGGAGGATATAAAGATGCTTCATAAATAGATTAGAACGGCGGTTGAGCAGGCCATTGGTCTTTCCATGAGTGCGTCCACAGAGAGGCTGCTTAGCACGGAGCTACACAACTCGGCGGAAGAGCTGATAGAGGGCCATCTTTCTAAACAGAAGCTACGATTGAGCAGAACTGCGACTGGTAGCCGCATGCTTCGCTACATTGGCTGGGCAGCACAGAATGCCACTCCGCTTGAGGTACTCCCGGAATCTTCGCGACAAGAACTAAACATGCTCTCTTTGCTTAGAAATATGAACCCCTCACACGACGAGCGTCACCGACAAGCACTGCCTCAAGCGCACAACACCACCCTCGGCGGGGATCATGCAGTTATCTACACAGACGCCTCCCCACATCGAGGGCAGCAGTACGCCATCATCGTGGCTACCTCCAGAACCAACCTCCTTGAATGTGCCGCACTCAAGTCCCAAGACATGACGGCAGCAGAAGAGGCAGCCATCGCCTTCGCTCTCACTCAACGAAGGTTCCGGAAGGTAGTCACTGATTTCCAAAAATCCTACCAGAATTACTTGTCGGGTTCGGTGTCCCGACCTGTATTGCGTGTGCCAAAAAACCACTCCCCAAACGGTTCCATTCACGTCATCTCGACACGCACTCTGGCTTCCATGGAGAGAAACGAATACGCCCATCAACAAGCCTGCGCTTTTACCCCCCGTGCTATGCAGCTGCACGAGGACAGTCACCCACTTGTCTCATTTAGGGACAACCCAGCATTATCGCCTTCAGCCTTACCCTAACCGTTCCATAGAACAACAAACCACTACGGCTCATACAATCCGGCTCCTTCCCAAACCCGACGCGTCTTCACTTAATGCACCCGTATCGCTACGACGCTGAATGTCAATTTTGCGCATAAGTAGGAACACTCCGCCACATAACCGGGGTGAGCGACTTTAGCCCTGAGCACCCTCAACTACCAAAAAAGCAAGGGGAGATGCTGCTGCCCAGCCCCTTTCTCCGTACTCTGCTTCAGCTGTTGGACAGGGCACAGGCGTCGCGCATTGCATATGGGCTACAGTGAAGAAGGAACCACTCCCCTGGGTCGCACCCTGGGCCACTCAGAAATCTCGATAGAAGTATTTCTTCCCCCTTAACCTCCTCCTCCTCCTTCCTTCTCTGCCGCTGATCTCATCGCCTTCGTCCGCGGCGGCAGAAACGGAGAAGTGACATCGTCTAACCGGCTTTGAGCTTCCTTGAATTTTATGAAAGAAGGCTTTCCACTCACGTGCTACACCAATACAACTTAACCATCCACCATTCATACATCAGCATTGATTTAATCCTTATCAAGAATATCTCTTTGAAGTAACGATGGGTGTGGTTAAGTGTATTTCACTTCTCTCTGGTTTCACTATTTCTAGAGCGACGTGAGGGAATTTAAATGACGCCGCATGGGTAATCGTTGTACTTGCCGTTTACAGCTTTGCTTTCCAACCCCATTCACAACGTGGATTGGCCTGAATTTTTTTAGTTGCGTGAGGGGCCCATCACCGCGCCGAAGGCACGATGCCACATGTGAGCACGGCAAGAATCTCTGTTTTGTTGCATCCTCAAGGCATGATATAATTGATGAAGGTGAAACTTTATTGCACTTACAAGCAATGAATAATGTTCGTCTTGAACAGATCCCCCCAAACGACCAAACTTGTTGTCGATCTGGCGGCTATCACGGATCCCTCGTCGAAACCTTTATTTCGCGTCGCGTAAGCAGGTTAGGCATTCATTGTCTTTTTTAATACAGTACTCTACCTCGTCAAAACATGACAATATTTCTAAGCAAGAAAATTTCCATCTGCCCCCCACCTCAGGCACTATTTCACTCGACCAAATTTCTGCTGGTGCTGCATGATAGCAGATGGTTGATAAACAGAATCATTTCATGGCACGAATCAGCGCAGACTGTCATTGTAGACGGTATGACTGTGCTTCAAAGAGCAGCACTCCGAGAATGGGAAATGTTGCTACGAGTAACAGCAGAGCGTGTCGATGCTTTGGCTGCCAGCCTCTTCTGCGCATTGCGCGCATTCCAAAAACACCCCGAATTTACCTCTTTGGGCTCTCGGAAAAGTCTGATGCCGCTGATTTTGATTTCCGTAGCCGAGAGCAATGCAGCCCACCGGCATCAGAAAAGCCAATACATAAACGAAACCTCCACTTTTTCCCTCGTCTAATGCAGCCTCACTGCATACGTCGCGCGCGGCGGTCCGAATATTTGCCAACCACCCTTCCGGCCACGCCCAGCACGTGCGCTCGCCCTGACGTCCCGGCCGCCGCGTCACGTACCCCGGGAGAGGTCCACTGAACAGCAACGAAGTCAAACACGCCAAGTGCGCAAAGTTTCTAAGCATTGCACACAGAGGTACACCCCCGTCTCCTGCGAAACGAATACCTCCGACAACATCAGCGCAGGCTATCGTTTCCGGTTACAAAAACGTATATATGACGTCACCCTGAACGGGCCAGACACGCCGGGCAATGTGTCGTCACGCCGATAGCGATTTTTCTAGTGCTGTCGATTTGTGGTAGCTCTCGACCGGGACAATCAAAATCGTTGTCGATGTGACTTCGGCCTCGGATCGTTGCAAGAATTTCTGTGAGACATCTTTACAAACTACTGAAGCCAATTGTATCATTTTTTAGGCGTCGAAATGTGGTGTCTGAAGAAAAAACATGTTTGGTAATTTCGAAAGACTGCCTCGTTAAGCTATATAATTAGAAAAAAGAAGTAAATGGCCATGCGACCCACTGGCTCCTTTCCCGCCACAAAATCTGTGATGTCATACCAGCCAGCTCTGCGATTTGCGGAGGCCGGCAAAAGCAAACGCAAATTAGGCAGAGCTTATAAGCTTGCTAAACGCGCTATTTGCGCTTAAATTTAGGGCCCATTATTTTTAAAGCAGTAAGAATTGTGGGAGAAACAGTGGAAGTTACGAAAGACACGTAAACATAGAAGTACCGATGCGTACTGCTGCTGGTACTGCGCGCAATATGCTTGGTTCAGCTGCACAGGACCTATTTATTTATTTATTTATTGTACCCTCAGGGCATACAGCATTATAGAGGGGAGTGGGTTTAGGAGACAAAGTACAAGTGAAACATGAAAAACAAATCACATTCAGTACATGCATATAACTCTCAAAAACAGCGTGTAAACGACAATGTATACAAAATGTACACAATATCTAGAAAGAATCAAACAAGGAAGAAATACCGTAATGACAATTTAATGCACAAAGGAAGTGCCGGTGAAAAAAATTAAAAAATGGCATAAAATTACTGCGAGACACAAGTGAACGGTAAACGAACAACAGCGAACAACTAGGAAAAAAAATGCGTTGAGCAAATCAACGCATAAAATTTTCGAGTGGCTCCCGAAAGCGTTCATGGTTAGTAATGGTGACTAGTGACGCAGGCAGGTTGTTCCAATCATGACATGTTTGAGGTAAAAAAGAATACGAGTATGTTACGGTGTTTTGGCGCGGAATATGAACCTTGTAATGATGGTCGAGGCGTTCAGAAAGGAAAAAGGGAGGTTTTAGCCAACGTGATTTAAGTACCGGGTTATGGTGATATGCTTTATGCAGCACACAAAGGCGAGCCAGTTTCCGGCGAGTGGCAAGAGTAGCAATGTCAAGGCTGGATTTCATGTTAGTTACACTGGAAGTGCGGTGATAGTTAGAAAGTATAAACCTTGCGGAGCGGTTTTGCACAGCTTCAATTTCGTTAGATAGTGTTACATAGCCAGGGTCCCAAACTGAGGAAGCATATTCAAGTCTAGGGCGTACGTAGGTTATATATAGCTGCTTTTTTAAGGAAGGCGGTGTCAGCGAGAAATTTCTTTTCAAGTAGCCTAGCATGCGGTTTGCATTAGATGTTACATATTCAATGTGGCGCGCCCAGGATAGGTTATTGGTTATGTGCACACCGAGATATTTGGAGGATTCAACTGTCTCTAGCAAGGTATCTTTAAGAAAATAATCAGGGCTAGGTAGTTTATTACGCGAAATTCTCATCGATTTACATTTAGAAACGTTAAGATCCATGTGCCAGAGGTTGCACCAGGAAATAATGTTGTTAAGGTCGGATTGTAGACACGCAATATCAGTATCGTTAGTAATTTTACGGTAAAGCACACAGTCATCAGCAAAAAAGGCAAACTGGGGAAGAAATTTTAGAAGGCAGGTCGTTAATGTATATTAGAAACAGTAAAGGCCCCAGGTACTCCTGAATGTACCGCCACCTCGGGAGAGTCAGTTTCATTAACGGATACAAACTGCGTGCGGTTAGCAAGAAAGATTCGAATAAACTGTAGCACTTGTGGATCGATTTTCAAATGGCCCAATTTATGTAATAGCAGCTGGTGATTTACTTTATCGAATGCTTTTGCAAAATCTAAGAATATACAGTCAGTCACAAAACCTGAATCAAGATTTACATGCAGATCGTTAGTAAACGTGTCTAGTTGTGTTTCACAGGAAAATAATTTTCGGAAACCGTGCTGCGAGTAATGAAAGAACTTATTTGATTCTAAATGCTTAACAAGGTTGGAAAAAATTATGTGCTCAAGAATTTTGCAAGGAACCGAAGTAAGTGAGATTGGTCGGTAATTAGAGGGGTTATGTGCGTCACCTGATTTGTGAAGGGGTACCAACCGGCCTGTTTTCCAATCTTTAGGCAAGTAACCGTCATCGAAACATTTAGTGTAAAGGCAATATAATATAATCGACGTATACTCTTTAGTATTCTTCATAAATTTGGAATTAATACCGTCAGGGCCACATGAAGAAGACAGTTTCAGGTTGCTTATAACGCCAGCAAATCCAGTAGGATCGGAAACAATAGGGTCCATTGGGAAAAGATTTACACACTGCAGATCTGGAAAATTATCTACAATCGGGTTACAAAAAGACCTAGCGAAGCTATTATTTAACAGCGAGGCGCACAAATGGCTAGAAACTGGTACACCATGATTATCAACCAGGCTCATTGTGTTGTCGTTTTTATTCTTCATTATGCTCCAGAAACGCTTGGGATTTGTCTTTAATAATAAAGGTAGAGTTGACTGAAAAAAGGTACGGTTTGCAGTTTGAAGAGACTTGGTGTAAGATGCGGCTGCTAATTTGTAGGCTGACCAGCGCTGCGGACAAGTAGATTTCTTGGCAGTACGATAGAGCCTGGCTTTTTTGTTAGACAATCGTTTCAAATAACGGGTAAACCAGGGAGCATTAGTATTACTATAAACGCGCCGTAATGGTAAATGTTTGTTGATTAATTGATAGACCTGTTGTTTGAAGGAATTCCATATGTGATCAACGGTTTGTTCTCTATAACGTGGCAGTAAACTATCAAGAAAAATACAAAGCCCCGTAATGATAGCTTCGAAGTTGGCTCTATTGTAGTCCCTAATGCTTTTAAGCGCTTATGTCTTCTTGTAGCAGGAAGGGAAAGAGCGAACTGCAGTACGTCATGGTCGCTCAAGCCGGGGATGTGCGTTATTGACGAAACAATATCTGGGGCAGATGTCAGGACTAGATCAAGCAAAGACGATGTTTTCGGTGTTACACGGGTTGGCCGATAGACAAGCTGGGATAAGTTAAAAAGGGAGCAAACGTCGAGGAAAGATGACGCTTCAGCAGATGCAGGTTCCACTAAAGGAGTGGAATGCAGCCATTGAATATTGGGATAATTGAAGTCACCAACCAAAAAAATTTCTACTCCTGGATATCGTACCCCAATTTGATTGAAATTATCATGAAGACCTTCACAAAAACCGGTGGCAGAGGATGGAGACCGATAAGCGGCGCCAAGAATAACCTTCTTATAATTGAACGTTAAGCAGCACCAGATAATTTCAAGGTCAGTAGTTACAGAGACAGCAAAAGATTTTAACTGGTCGGTGATTGCAATTAGTACACCACCACCTGTCCTGTCGCCGCGATCACGTCGATATACCACTAAGTTTTTGTCACACTGTAATACCTCATCCACGGATATTTTGTTCGTGAGCCAAGTCTCCGTCAGTACGACTATATCGGCTTCAGAATCGTTGATTAATGCGTTAAGTCTATCCTTCTTTTGATACAGGCTACGGATGTTAGTATACAGAACAGAAACATCGCACGTACGGCCACTACCCCTCGCATTATCCTAGCTACCGCTGGGCTGATTACACACACGTCCCGAACGGGTCGACCTCGGTGATTTAGAGTCAGACGTACCATCCGGAGAGGCAACCGCAGGAAGAGAGGAAACAACCGCACTAACTTCAAGGACAAAATCTGCATCTGCAGAGTACCTGTAGTGTTTCCCGTCGGCAATAAGCTTGTTGTGGCGTAGTTTGTACGAAGTTTTCAAACCTTTTCCGAAGTCAAGCAGTTCTTTACGTGCAAAGCCCGCCGCGGTGGCTCAGTGGCTAAGGCGTTGCGCTGCTGAGCACGAGGTCGCGGGTTCGATTCCCGGCCGCGGCGGCCGCTTTTCTGATGGAGGCGAAAAGCAAAAACGCCCGTGTGTACGAGATTTCGGCGCACGTGAAAGATCCCCTGGTGGTCAAAATTAATCCGGAGCCCTCCACTACGGCGCGCCTCATCGCCTGCGTTGCGTCGGCGCGTTAAACTCTACAATCAGATCATCTTTACGTGCAATGCGCGTAGAAAGAGAGAAATCTTCTCTTATGTTAAAATCCGTGTCGGTTAGCAAAGATCATTTTGCCTGAATCAGTTCTTTAGTTTTGAAAGAAGAAAATTTAACCACAATGGGACGGTTTTTGTCCACAGAATACTGGCCTATGCGATGCGCACGCGCAATGTCGGTTGCAGGGATTTGCAGCTGCAGTATCTCAGAAGCAAACGAGATAATCTTGCCTTCAGATTCCTGCCCGCTTTCCTTAGGACTGTCTTTAAATCCGAAAAACAGCAAGTTATCTCGCCTCGACCGATCTTCTGCCTCATCAAGCTTTGCGCGTAGCATGGTTATTTCTTCACGCAGACGGCCGCTTGGAACATCAGCACCAGCCTGATCTAGCTGACAGTGCTCAAGACTGGCAGCCTTCTTTTCAACGGCTTCTAGGCGGGTGCTGATATTCGTAACAGTCGATACCATCGATTCATGGCCACGTTTTAGTTCGTCAATGGCCTTTGCCATGCTGGATTGATTAGCCTCAATCCTTATACAGCGCTCGTTGGTTTCCTTAACTAATTTCAGTAATTCGTCTTGCATCCCAGGATTTTGCTCGATGTCCCCGCATATCATCAAAAACAAAGCACAAAAAGGTTCAAGAACGGCTCCTGGGCATGGAACCACGACAATAAAACGGTTGTCAGACTTGAATGATTTACAGGTCAGAAAGGAAGGATGACTGACCTGCGCAACAAACAAGAGGCGTAAGAACATCGCTCCGGCCGTGCTTCCATGCCCACTGGCGAGGTGGTCCGTGGGACGCCCTTTTGTATGGCTTGACGGGGGGTGGAGCGATGACGTAGATGCTGGTAGGCTGAGTCCGAGAGTATCTTGCGATAGCTGCGTTGTGGCTGAGCTGGTTCCGTTCACCGATGATAGCAGGCTCGAGATACCGGTGGGCCAGCGAAACAAGTCCGCCGTTACCGGGTGGCTACTCGAAGCAGCAGTACAGGACTGCATCACGGTGACGGCGCTCACCCAAGGGCAAGCCGTGACGAACTGCGCAACAAACAAGAGGCGTAAGAACATCGCTCCGGCCGTGCTTCCAAGCCCACTGCGGGGCTTTGATGTTGTCTCAGACGACACTGGCCGATTGACGCAAGCAACAGTGTCTTATGTGACCATATTTGTCGAGCGAGCACCATGTTTTACGAAACGATTATTTTTTCCACGAACAAACACAAGCCTGGCTTAATTACGGTTTAAAAAAAGCAAAGGTAGAAAATGGCTAGCCCCGGTATGGTGGCGCCATCCAGTTTCACTAACGGCAAGCAAAGCGTCGCAATCAGCTACGGAGTGGTCAGTTCTGGTGATGTCATAGGAGACGCCGCGAGAAAACGAACGATTTGGTGGGAGAATCAAAATTTTAACTTAAATAGATAAATTTTTCAGTGAATAACGCATCGTTTACTTCCAGACAAGTGCTTGGGGCTCCGTAAAACACGAAATCTTCTGAATAAAACAAACTTGTATTTCGTCTAAATGGGCCCTTTAAAGTCCTTTGAAGGCTTGTATTTTTTTTCTGTGGAACGACAACATGGATGTCAGCGGAGCTCTGAAGCAGTCTTTTCAAATCTCGTGAGACGGGTGCAATTGTAGCTTTAAAAACTTCCTCTTGCCGTACGGCTAGTGTGTAGTATGTGGCGCCCTCTGGTGGAGCGCCCGCGCACTGTGTGCGCTTGTGTGTAACTAGGTTGTAACTAGATGCCGTTGCGGTGGGACGCACGTGATGGGAATGCTCCAATCGCATGCGTATGCGTGTGTGGTTGTGCCGTCCTCATGCGGAATAAATCATTCTTTGTCTGGGGTTCAAGGAGTGAGGCAGGCAGCACTCTTTCTTCTACATTGTGCGCGGGCCGGCGCGGCGCGCCTTCGCTCCCGTCGCTGCCGAGGTCGCTCGCCGTCACCCACGACACAACAAACAGCAAGCTCTCGCAATTAAAAAAAAAAATCTGCACCCATATTGATTTTGAACTTCAGTGCTTGCCCTTGAGCGGTGATGGTAGCTTCCCCAGTGTGTTAAGGGGGCACATGGGTCTTTCATCAAAAACTTTATTTTTTGCAGTTATGATGATAAAAATTGGGGGGCATATGCAGTTTTTATTCTGATGGTAGATATAAAATATCTCATGCGCAAAACGACTGTATTCAAATTTTGGGGGGTTTTTATATTTGATTTTTCGACAGCTTTTCTACAAAAATGCGGAGGGATGGAGCTGAGAAAGGTACCAGTGAACTGTGCAGAAATCAAGGAGTGCAAAGAGACTAACATCATGATTATATATGGTCTGTAGCTGAAGTTACGACCTTTTGAAGTTTGGGCCCGGAATGCCAAACCGGTTTTTCTTTTTGTCCGTGTGTTTCTTGCGCTGTTTTTCACCATGAATATGAATCTACACCAACTAGCCCAACCTCCCATCTTATTTCAGTTTTTCTGGTTCCCACCCTTAAAGCCCAAACTTCAAACGGACGGAGGAGGAGAACGGCGCGCGTTGTTAAGATGTACGGTCTTTCATTGCCTCCCCTCCCAATTTCGACAGGCGCTCCTCCAGCGTTCATGGCTCATCTGAACCACGTGACATTTGCGCGGGAGGTTCGAACATGATTTGCAACAACATGCTCGGCAGCGGCGACGCGCTGCAGGACGACGGCAGAGTATCGCGCACTTCCGTGCGCTCACTGATGACGCGATCACATCCGGAGGCGCAGCAGCTGTGCGCCCTGATTGAAAAGACTGCAGTTCTCGTCGCTGCGCGCAAATTTTGCAATAGAGATCACAGTAATTGGCAGATGATTTTTTACTTCATTACCTTTTATTACAATTTTCGTGAATAAGTTAGTTATCGGTGATTTAAATGATGGTTTCTGTTGGTTAAGTTATGTAGGTACGTTTACGTTACATTGCTTTAATGGAGGGCGAAGACTGCTCCGGGTCCCGACGGCATAACTTACGAGGTGTACAAGAACATCGACGACCCAGCCCTCGTGCCGCTTTTGGACTCGGTTAATCAGGTGTGGCTCTCCGGTCAACTACCTGACTCTTGGCTTCAGGCGAATATTGTTCCCATTCCAAAGCCCGGGAAACCACCACATGTACTTCAGAACTTGCGCCCCATCGCCCTGACATCGACGCTGTGCAAGTTGTTAGAGCGAATGCTTGCAACACGGCTTCAGTGGTGGCTTGATACCTTCCAATGGTATCACCCGGCGCAAATTGGATTCAGGCCCTATCTCGGTACTGAGGATGGGTTGGAATACCTCTCATCTATGGTTTTAGTTGGAGGGCGATGCCGCCGTGTGAGATCTGTGCTCGCCATGGACATATGCAAGGCGTATGACAACGTTAGTCACGCTGCCATCCTACAAGTTCTCAATGGCCTCCACCTTCCAGACAAAGTCTGCGATTTCGTCCGATACTTCCTTCAACACCGTTATTTTTGCATCCGCATCAATGGAGCAAGTTTTGGTCACTTTACACCAGTCCGAGGCGTACCACAAGGGTCTGTTCTGTCTCCGCTTCTTTTCAACATCGTCATGTTGCCGCTAGCTTGGCACCTTGCTTCAATCCGAGATCTATATTTCCTCATGTATGCGGATGACATTACGGTGTGGTCAGTGCATCCAGACCTGTCACGACAAGCCGAGTGCCTCCAGCAAGCACTAACAGACTGCCAGAGGTGGTGCGAGTATGCGGGCCTCACTCTCTCGCAAGAGAAGACTGCTTTACTTCCCGTGGCCAACGCTTGGGGCCGCCGCCTCCTTGCTGTGTCTCCCATTTCACTGCAACTGAATGGGAACGACATCCCCACGGTTGACCGTCTTCGGGTCCTAGGACTAGAAATATCGTCATCAGGGTCAGCAGCTCAGTGGCTACGATCTGCTCGACAGAAAGCCGGACAGATGCTCCACCTCGTTCGCCGCATCTCGCAGAAGTCTGGCGGGGCCTGCTGGACGATTGCCCGTCTCCTAGTGCGCGCCGTACTACAGCCACGGCTTGTGTATCAGGCACAGTTTCAGCACATGACGCAAGCGGACTGCGCTCGGCTTGAGGCCATCAACAGGGCCGCCATGCGCACCATTACTGGCCTCCCTCGCATAACACCAATTCCACCGCTACAAGCCGAGGCCCAGCTAAACACGCTTGATGAACTCATTCATCAGCGTCGTTCTGCATGCCTGCTGAAACGTGGGCTGGTTCCAGAGGCGGCAGCTCTGGCCGCGTACATGGGCCAGCCGCCGAATACGATGCCAGCCTTTTCCGTCGCAAGGCCGCCCTGGCTCTACCATCAGGTGACGGACAACAAGCCTCTGGCAAGGCTACATGTCCGAACCTCTGGCCTTCATCAACCTCCAGATGCAGCCCTACTTCATGTCGGTCACTGGGCGCCTGCGACGCGGCCACGAGTCATGCAGGCTTTTGTGGACGCCGGGGCACACGACTCCCTCGTAACCACAGCCTTGGCTTGTTCTTCTCATCCAATCTTAAACCAGACCTGCGCCTACGAGACCCTCCGACCTCTACCAAGCTTGTTGGCAGAACTTACTGCTATTCGGGATGGTCTTCATGCACTTGCATCGACAGTAACTACCGGCATGAAACTGGAAATTTACACGGACTCAACGACAGCGATACGTGATTTACGTCGCGTTGCGCGTAGCACCAGCATGTCGGCACGTATTCACGCGATCCTGGACACATACCCCTGCCCTGTGCGTGTTTTGTGGGTTCGCCGGGACATGCTTCCTGCCCACATAGCGGCGGATCGCACCTGTCGCCGTATAGACCTTTCACGGCCGCTACCACTTCTTCCAGTGTCCACTCTAGAAGAACTGCTGGTGGAGAAGGAGAGCCTCCGCCGCTCCACGCGTGCTTTACTTCCACCGCGTGGAACTGACCTCCCCAGTGGGCTCGCTCGCTGGGAGGAGGTGCTGCTGCGGAGGCTTCGAGTTGGGGTGGCATTATCCCCAGCAGTGACCCACGCTTGGCCTGCCCGCTATCATTCACCGTTTGCGGACACCTGTCCCTTTTGTATGGTCCCTGCGTCCGAAGCCGACACGAGCCACCTTCTATGGACCTGCCCTGCCCTGCAAACCTCTCGCCTGCAACACCTCCGAGGCACAGGGCTCCATCCTGGGAGACCCCCTGATCTACAGCGGTGGATCTGGGGCCCGCAGTACCGGTCTCTGCTTACGTTTCTGCGTGACACAAATGTGATGTTGTACATATAACTGTTATGCCGTAAGGCAAACTCTCGCAAAAAAAAAAAAAAAAAGTCCTAGAGGAGGGAGTGCTTCATCGAAACGAGGCTGGATGATGCTTTAGTGGAGCGCTTATTGTACCGTCGGACGTCACTGTAGACACAGCCTTTGTCCTTTACGAAATCTTTCCCCTTCTTCATCTTTTACGCCAAGATCCACCATTAATGGGTCCAAATCAATGGTTCTAGACCGTAGTAACAAAATTCAAGGAAGCTAGCACTCTCGCGCAATACTTGAATACCGAAGCTGTTGTAGGTGAGCATTCCCGGACACATAGTGAAGTGTCAGTATTATTGTTTATTTGCGTAGCTCCGCGAATGCTAGTAATCGTCGTCGTCATCGAAGAGGTCGTCGTCTTCTCAGCGGAAAGGGGTGGATGTTGTCATCCTCTGCATTGTATACTTCTACCAGTTCACCTGGCGAAGTTCACATTGCAAAGCTGCAGGATTTTTTGCTACGTGAGCACTTATTGACACATCGCGCGCATTTGTGCAAGTTTGAAATTGTTTATTTAGATCTTCTGTCGTTGTTTTGCGCTATACATTGTAGTCATCGTCATGTGCCTCGATATAGTCGTGTTCCTCATGCCAAGCATTACAGGCGCAGTAGGGCTTGCCGACAGCGGTAGAGTTTTTTTTTTTTTGCTATAGCCACTGCGCGAGCGCGTGGCACGCGCTCATGAGCGCTCGGAATTTTTTCGCTCCTGATTTTTTTTTCTGCCAGAGCTTGTTTTTGCCAGGGTTTGTTTTTGCCAAAGCCACTGCCCGTGGCGTTCACGCTCGGCGGTTTCCGCGAGGCACGCGTTCCTGAGCGGTCCGTATATCACTGGTATTTTTTCCGGCCACACCGAATTTACGGCTCGCACAAAAGCGCCGCTCTCAAATGAAAGTTGAACTGCACGTTAAGAAAGGGGCCAGGCTGCTTCTTGAGTTAAAATATTGTCAGGCAATAGCAACACTTTCTCCCTGTTTCTTTGCAGTGCCCTTTCTTTCTTTCGCGCTTTATGATTGACCACTTGAACCTTCTTTTTTTCTGTCGCTACTAGTGGTGACGGCGAGGAAGCAGACAGCCACACGAGGGGTTCGGCACGATCCCTGCCTCACGTCTTCGTTCCGCTCCCAGACTAGTTCACGTCATTTATTTAACAGGCTGAAGCCTATCCCAGATCGCCCGTCGCCAACCCGACACCGCCTTTGCAAGAAGCGCGCGTTGGCCATCCCACCAGCAGCGACACCGAAGTCTGAACAGGCGCCTCATGGCCTTCGCACGTAAACGAGACCAAACCAGAGGCCGGGGCAAGAAGCCGTATGTCGGGAAGCGCCACCCACGGAGCTCCGATTCTGGAGGCGGACCCGGTCAACACACGCCCTCTTCCCGCTCGCTCCAATCGTCTGGAACGGCCCCATCCACCAAATCCGTGAGCTCAAAAAGTCCCTCCATCAACCCTCTGGAATCGCTTGGGCACGCACCCCCGCCCAAACTCAGCAAACAGAGTCACCTGTCGGAGTAAGGACCGCCTTTAGCTATGGAAGCGTACAGATTCCCCGAAGCAGGCACTAAATTTTGCTGATAAAAATACTTGGCTAGTGATGTCTCGTAGTTTGCTGTACGGGCTTACTGCATTTTGGGGGGTATTACTGTCTCTGAGGATATAGCACAGTCTGGCATTGTAGCGTGGGGCAGTAGTTGCGTCTCCTGTTTCTGATCGGGAAATCGTCGGAATGACCCAACCTTGTTCAGCTTCTTTAATGTTTTAATTAAAACAAAGGCTTTTGGTTTTGGCCAATTAAACCAACTCATGACCGTTGGGTGATTGTTTTGGTGGGCAACTAAAACCCGAATTTCTTGTAGAACCAAAAGAGTAAACCATTTCTTCTATGGTTTGTGAAGTAGTGTCATCACGGTTAACCCACGCAAAATTGTGGAATTATGAAATTCCTCTCCACGTCGCCCCAGGGCGTGCCTGCCTATTTCTATGCAGAAAACATCAGATTTCGTTTGTATGACCCACAAATCCTCCAAGAAACCCGCCGCGGTGGCTCAGTGGCTGAGGCGTTGCGCTGCTGAGCACGAGGTCGCGGGTTCGATTCCCGGCCGCGGCGGCCGCTTTTCTGATGGAGGCGAAAAGCAAAAACACCCGTGTGTACGAGATTTCGGCGCACGATAAAGATCCCCAGGTGGTCAAAATTAATCCGGAGCCCTCCACTACGGCGCGCCTCATCGCCTGCGTTGCGTCGGCGCGTTAAACCTTACAATCAATCAATCAATCATCAATCAATCCTCCAAGAAGGTGTCATTCTCCTGTGGTGAACTATATGCAATCCGACTATTGAACTACCCCACCATTGAACTATCTGCAATGGTCGGTTGATATGTGATATTATAGTACTCTTTCCGCGCACTTTGGGTGGATCCATTCTTGTCTGGTTTAGAGACGGCTATTTTACAACGGCAGACATTTTCCGTGGAAGTTATCTAAACATGACCTTTCGACGGTATGTGAATAGTGATACTGTAGTTGTGACTCTTCCGGGATCACTGAGGTCTTGCTTACCTTGTGTACCGTTGTTCCTTGCGTACTATGGGTACCGGGACACGGCTACGCATAAGCGCGCGGGAAGGGCGGGGCGTGCCACCCCTCAGGGGGTGGCACGCCCCGGCACGCGCGGGCACGGCAGGGATCGACAGTCCGCCAGTGAATCTAAGCTATTCTACCGGGACGAATGCGCCCATCCCCAGTCGAGATGTGGCACCCACAGTACGCCCGGAACACAAAGTAGGAAGAGTAAGCTAAAACGTCCTAGTAACTGGAGCAATCACTGCTTCGTATGGTATTCAGCCACAATACCGCCACCAACGTCCATGACGGGAGTTATAGACTTTGGTGACGGTCGACCAGGCCAGATCGATCGACCGCATTGCTTTCGCTGTTGCCGTCGTCAACACGCCGCTCTTCGGGAGCCCAAATATGTGGCTTTCCTACAGGATCGCTAGAATATAAATGGAAAGCCGCCTGCATATTCGGGTTTTTGTTCGGTGGCAGGGAACACGTGGTAATCACAGCCACGTGGTTACCGCACGAATTTGGCCGGTTGTACAACGCGTGCTTTGTGAGAGTTGAGCGCTCATCCGCCTACTCACCGCCATCGTTTTTCACACGCAGGCCTGCAGATGGGGCTTCTCCCAACATCGAGGCGCCCCATGAGTCGCACCACCGATACCTGTCGCTAGCATCCAACCGCACGTGGCTGTTGCAGAACCGACACGCCGGCCCGGGATTTCTGAGTTCATTCACTCAGGTGCAGAAGGTTCACCTGCAATGTTTATTTTTTCAATTCAATTCAATTCAATTGAAGTTTATTTTTCCCAGAATCAACTGGACGACTTCCTGGCTAAAAGCTGCTTGAACAGCTTGACAAAGGCCAGGAAGCCGTTACAAGGCACAGCAGACAAGGTAAAGAAATACAGCTGGAATAAGACACGTTTTTGCTCATGATTCACAAACATATTTCGGCAAGAAAGGAAAAGAAACGAACTTTTTGACAGGATCAGAAGAATTCAAAATTTAGATTCATTCTCACGCAGAAAATTCATATACACCATACATAATCACAATGCAACAACTACGAAATGAGAAACAAACATGATATACAACACACTGTACAGGCACACTGTACATAACAGTCAGGTCGGACACGGAAGCTAGATACAATAATGACTGAACACTCCAGGTATCATTTTTTTTTACAATTGCGCCATGTATTTTCTAAGCTGCCTCCTGCTGTATCCAGTAGTTTCTTTGTGTTTGTTTAGAGTCATGGGAATATTATGAGCTAATGATTGAAACTTATAATTTGTACGGAAGTGTGGTACCGCCCATATATCGGTGCAGCGAGTTTTGACAGCGTGTGACTAAGGTTGTAACGATGCGAGAATGGAGAGGTAATTAACAATTTTGGTTGATGAAAACTTGAACATTTGCAATAGGCGAAACTCGTACATTTTATCGGCTCGTAGCAAATTATGCTCTTCAAAGGCTTCTCGGGTTGTGTCTGTGCGATTTAGATTTGATATTTGTCGAACAAGTCTTTTCTGTATGGTAATAATTCTATTCATGTTGGTTTTAGTTGTTGTAGCCCAGACCAAACTACAGTAATTTTAGTATGAACAAAAAAGGCCGTAGTAGATTTGAAGCTTTGCTTCTAGCGGAAGTATGCTACGGCAACGCGATAGTAGTCCTGTAACTGCCGACAACTTTTTGCTAAGAAAGTCGATTTGAGTGTCTCACTTTAAGTTTGAAGAAAAATATACTCCTAGAATTTTGTGGTCACTGACAATGGAAACAGGCTGGTGTTTATAACTTAGCTGATCAGAAAAAGATAGTTGTTTGTTTTTAGCATAGAAGATGATGGTCTTTGTTTTCGTTGGATTAATTCTGAGCCTATTCATTTTGCACCATAAAGATACCTTGTTAAGGACGTCATTGCATTTTACAATAATGTTATCTTGATTAGAACCCGAAACAGTGAAAGTGGTATCGTCAGTGTAGATCATAAATTCAACTTCGCCATCAATCTGGACAATGTCGTTTATGTAAGTAATAAATAAAAGGGGACCCAACACACTACCCTGAGGTACTCCCTGCGAGACAGGTAAAAGAGATGACTTCTGGTTATTAATAAAAACGAATTGCTGTCGGCCGTGCAGATAAGAGTCAAGCAAGGCCAAATGTTTTCCGCGAATACCGTATTGCGCTAGCTTAGCAGTAAGAACGTCATGGTCAATTAAGTCGAAAGCCTTACGGAAGTCCTGAAAAAGACCTACTGTATACAAGTTTTGTTCAATGTTTCTTATGATGTTTTCTTTTAGGGTCAATAAAGCGAACTCTATGGATTTCCCTGCCCGAAAGCCAAATTGAGACTCAGTTAGCACTTTTTTTGCATCGAAAAAGTTCGCTAATCGGGAACCTATAATTTTTTCAAGCCCTTTAGAAAAAACAGGTAGAACAGATATTGGTCTGTAATTGGCGGCATTGTTCCTGTCTCCCCCTTCGTATATAACTGATACTCTGGCCCTTTTCATGGCATTGGGAAAAATGCCAGACTGAATTGCTAAGTTGAAGATGTGAGCAAGTGAGGAAGTGATAAACGGCAAGACATATTTAACAGGTCGAATTTGAATGTTATCAATAACCAGTGACTTGTTATTTCGCAAAGTCATAAACGTATTGTGGATTTCATGCTCGTCTGTTGGTTTAAAGGGACACTGAAGTGAATTTGTCAAGCTCCCCTTTTTGCTTGCACTGTGTAGACTGGCTCAAATTAACACACTATTCATCGTTTATCCGGTTGACAAATCGGTAATTATTTTACAAAGCGCGAAAGAAGAAAAAATACTACGCGCGGTTTGCGGCGGCCGCACCAACTAAAGGCTGTGACGTCAGGAGGGGGGGCACCGTGATTGGACGATGCCCAAGGTTAGCAATCAAAAGTTTCGGTTTCGGTTTCGGTTCTGTAAAACAACATGCTTGACAACTGATGGCGTTGTTGGATGAGCATTCTCGATTTCTCAATTATCGCCGTACCGCGCTTCTGCCATGTTGTCGGCTGTCAAATGTCCAAGATAAACCTCCCAGGGCGGCTTGGAATCGTAGAAATAACTAGACGAGGCCTACGCAGTGGATGAACGCCCTCCGCGTCACCGCAGACTCTCAAATGCCATGCGCTTTTCCCGCATATTCGGAGCTTGCCTCACTCATGTCTGCTCCTAAAAAGCTAGTTCGCACCAGGCCAAGGGTGTGCTGATTCATGCCTGGGCCCACTGCCCGCAAGCAGTCGGTGCTTGTGGCAACAGCACGCCAACGAGAACTCGCTAGCACGTCATTGTCAGTATGCGCGCGTTCTGCGATCTCGCTCGTGGAGCAGTGAACGTTACGGCCCAACAATGGTGAACTCAGTTCAGAAAACATCGGCCGCATACGAAAAAATCAACTCACAAAAAAAAAAATACAGGTACCCTCGGGGATTCGAACTTGTGACTTTCAAAACATATTCCAGCACCTCAGACCGCTAGGCCACGAGCCGGCGTTGGCCAGCTTGGATATATAAGGTTTATAATGTATGACCAGTTTACACTTTTATTTATTTTAAGCATTTTAAGTACTTTATGTGACTATTTGTTGTATATCACTCCTGCAGTAAGTGTCCCCCAAACTTCCACAATATCTCACGTCTAGCAATTGCATTTCTTTGACGGAAAAGCGTTCGCAGATGTGCGGTCGTGCTGCTGACCGCTGTGCTTGTTTACCCAGCGCAAAAAGTGCTTCCTGCTCCCTAGTTTTGCGCTGCACGGTAAAGTTTCAGGTGATTTTATTTTCTTAGTACCTATATTGACTTCGCTGACTCTTCTCCCGCCTCCAATTGACCTTAGATTTTCCTACTAGCGTAAAGTCAGCGAAGCGTCGCATGTGCACTTGTGCAGCGCTTGTGTGGAGCGACCCGGACTCTGAGTTTGACACAGTGTACAAACTAACAAAGTAAGGAAAGGCACATTCTTTCATTCACAAAGGTGTTGTGGCTTAGTTTCAATTGAGCGAGCGAATAACGACGACCCGTCGGCGGCCGGCGGACGAAACGCTGGGCCGACTGACTCGATCGGTAGGTCGGCTGGTCGGCGAACCGTGCAGTAGCGCAGCCATTTTCCAGCTCATCTCCTGCTGACGTCACACGAAAACGCCACAGAAAATGGGCGAGCGTAAAGAGAGGAGGACAGCATTTTCGAATTGATTTTTCTACTAAATACATTCGCGTAAACGCGGCCAGAGTGGTCGAAACAATGCCTACGGACTCCGAACTACAATTTGCGGTAGTAATCCCGCAATGTTTACAAATCACTTCAGTGTCCCTTTAAGAAATATACTATCAATATAACTGCTATTGTGACTGCTGATATCTGTTGGGCAATTACCTGTTACATGTGTGTTAACAAAGTGATTATTTAAGTAGTTGGCAAGTTCTTTTCCTTTAAGTTCACGGTTGCCCACAGTTCACATTTCTACAGCAGACCTATTACTATTCCGACCGAGAACATCGTTTATCGTCTTCCAAGCCACATCAGGGCGTCGCTGAGTAATGTTTTCAAAGATATGTTGATAGTATTTTATTTTTGAACGCCGCAACTCTGCGTTCAGGTGATTTCTGAAACGTTTGAATTGTTTCAGCTTTGCCTCCGAGCGGGTTCGCAATAAAGAATGATAGAGGCGATTTTTAGCCTTTATCATATTTATGAGTTCTTGAGTCACCCAAGGCTTCCGTATTTTTTTCAATAATTTCAACGCTGTGAACGGAAAATGATGTGCGTAAATGCGCACAAAAGCTTGCATAAACTCATTGTACCCATCATTTACATTTTGTTTGTGAAGCACAGACGACCAGTCATGGTTCCTTACGTCTTCTTCAAATGATTCGAGCCTGTCTTGGGTGACCCGCTGAACAATTAAAGGCACATATCGAGCTTCTTTTTCCACGGAAGATGTGCGGTAAATGGAAAAGACCGGACAGTGATCGCTCAAATCCGATGCTACTGTCCCAGCACTGTAGACAGTAGTTTCAATATTATAGATAAGCAAGTCAAGCGCAGAAGTAGGTTGTGTGAGTCTTGTTGCAGTGCTGATTAAGTTTACGAAACCATATGCAGAAATTGTATTATTGAATTCTCTAACAAAGCGATCTGGGTCCAAGGTATTCAAGTTGAAATCCCCGCCACAAATTAGATTATAATGGTTCTGTCTTGCAAAATCTAAGAACTCTTCTAGTAAATCTAGAAAGTGCAGAACACTTCCTGTCGGAGGGCGATAGATAACAGAGATGATTTGCTTTTGGCATACCAAGGTAAGTACTTCGTAATCATCGTTAACTTGTGAGAATTCGGATGGTATTTCACACTTTTTTCGTCAGTAACATAGATAGCCACTCCACCCCCTCGTTTGTTCGCACGATTTACGTAAAAGGTATTATAACCGGGTAAATTTAATATTTTAAAATCGCTTTGATACCAGGTTTCTGAAAACATGATTACGGTAAACCTAAAACAAAATTGTTCCAAGAACAAAGCAACGGAATCCTCTTTATTACTAATAGAACGTATACAGTCAAACCCGTTTATAGCGAACTGCAATATGCACGGCGATCTGTTCGATATATCAAATAGTTCGATATAGCCGAACCCGCCTATAACGAGCTTATTATTACGAGTTCGCATTGCGCGGTAGCCCCCCTTCCCCTGCCCTTCTCAATTCCAACATCCCCGCATGCGGAAACGAACACAGTAAAGTAGCCAATACCCAAAATAAACCATTTATTGTAATTAATAAAGCTTCTTTCCGCCTTAACTGCCTATTTTGCAAAAAAAAAACGGTGATTTTTGTATTCACTTTCGTTTTGGCGGCTACAACTAGCATAGCATTCTCTACACGAAACATTGTTTGCAGCAGTACGAGTCTGCGTTCTCCAAAATCGAAGAAGCATTGGCGGAGAACATCTACTGCCGAAAGCGCTTCACTATAAGCATCGGACGGCTTTCACTCGCGACATCACCGGCAACGTTGGCGAGCTCTTCCCAGAGTTCACCGATGCTGCTGTCTTGCTCCGGACTCGCTGACTGGGCGGGTTTGGTCGTAAGTCCCACGCGTCGGAAATAGTTACGGAAAGTATCGGCCGCCACGTCGCTCCGTGCAAGGCGCAATTTCCCAGTCGCGGCTCTTGCTCCGTGGTCGTGACCAATCCAGATATCAATCGCCGCTCCGTGACCATGCATTTCGGCGGCCATTCTAGGAACGTGGAGTTCGATATATCGGATGTGAACTTCCTTATAAGGAATATGTTTCCCAAGTATTTCCGTAACTGAAATATTTTTGTTCGATATATAGCATAATTCGCTCTATCCGGGTTCGTTATAGCCGGGTTTGACTGTATTAATATGTACGACCGATTCATACGACAAATCCTGAACTTCAACTTTGTGTGGCAGACAAAAATCGTTGTAGTTCATTGTGTACTTCCTGGTTTTGGACAGAAGCGGTTTTTGTTTTGTTCAGGGCTCTACAGCCGTTCTTGCCGCTTCAGCATGTACTACGCCTGGAGTGCTGGTACGCTTCTTCGCACAGATCTTGCCGAGATCGTTTTCGTGCGTTATTGACACAATGGGCGAGTCATCACTTTCCTTCGCAAATATCTTTCCATTGAACGACCAGACGCTTTTCCAGTGGTGTTCGTGCTTCTTTTTGACGGCCATGGCGAGCAGTTTCTTTTGTGCGGGGCAAAGATGTTCATTAGCATATACCGGAGCGGTGTTTTCAAGCCCGAGGTCATCGTTGGTTAGCCGAGTTTTCTTTGCTTTCTTCAGCACAGTGTCAGGTTTAGTGCGCAACCTGAACTGGACAATGATATGGGACCTATCAGCGTTGCGAGTGGGCACACGATGACAATCCTCGATATCAGCGTCTTCGATCGGCTCGTTTATGGCAGAGCCAACTTTCGAGAGGATGTCAGTTACGGATTCATCGTCTTTTCTGATTACGCCCTGTATCTCCAGATTAGTTTTCCTAGAGTACTACTCCATGTGAACAAGTCACGTTTCCAAATCTTGCAGCTTGCGTTCCATCGCCGCGTTCTTCGCGTGAAGCGCCTCGTTCTCAGACGCAAGCCTTACATTCTTAGTGGTTTCATCGTTCAGTTGCTTTTTTAGGTCCGCAATGTTTACATGGGCAAACTCGAGGCTTTTTGCCAAAGCTTGCTGTTCGACTTTCAGTTCACGAAAGTCGTTCCGCATTTGGCGTTCGAGGGCTTCGCGATGTTCTTTCAGCTCAACCCTCATTTCGTCCTTTAGTTTCGCAAATTCTGCCTTCATCTCATCTTTCATCTTTGCTATTTCCTTAGCCGTTCTAAAACCCCTTACACACACCGCGGTATGTCGCACAAACTATGACAAATCTTTGGCAAAAACAACACAACTGGGCAGGAGCGACGAGCGTGCAACAATTTTTTGGGAGGGGGGGATTTGTGCGTTTTTGGCAGTGTACGAATGGCCGTGATTAACGTGTCCGGAAACACGCCCGTCGCTACTGCCAAGTGTCGCGGCCACGACGAGACAGTTGCTTTTGAAGGGTCCACGCTGTGACGTACAGGCCCACGTGGCAGATCACCGGTGCAGCCGACGATAACGCCTTCCTGGTGGCAGATGATCCAGGCATGGGCTTACACACGTAAACGTGTGCTGGGAGCCGGTCTTCCTGGGCGCGTTGTGCGGCTGCGTGGCAATAACCTGCAGTGTACGAATGGCCGTGATTAACGTGTCCGGAAACACGCCCGTCGCTACTGCCACGTCTACACGTCTACAATGAGTGTTACGTGGAGCATTGCGTTAGTCCGTTGCTGGCGATTTCTTGTGTGAAAGGGAAATTATGCTTCTGATATAGTCTTACCACGTGCCAGTAGTTGGTACGACACATTTCCCGTGCTCATGATGGCTACGTAAGAATTTAGGCAGCACAGAAGGCAGCCGAAAGCGGGATGCCCCAATTAAACGTACTAAATTCGGAGGAATTTCATCACTGCAATAGCGAGACGGCACATTGCGTGTTTTAGAGCTTTATATTTCGCCACAAATCTACAATATAATCACATCATCATCGTCGATATTAAGGCGGAGGATGTCAGCATTCGTATAAAATATCGGTTACAGTTTGGGCTAAAAGGGGCATGGAAGGGGATCGTCCAGTTTGGCTCAACGCGCATGGAGTGCTTTTGTGGTTAGAGTATCCCCGCGAACTTCGGTTATCGCCTTTCTGGGAACGTTCAATTTACAGTATGTGTGTGCGTGCATGTGTGCGTGCGTATGTGCGTGGTCCCACCTTAGATTCATGGGGCGATTACTGGTCCATGTGAAGCACATGCAGAGATCCGAAACGTAGAGTGCAATCAATCAATCAATCAATCAATCAATCAATCAATCAATCAATCAATCAATCAATCAATCAATCAATCAATCAATCAATCAATCAATCGATCGATCGATCGATCAATCAATCAATCAATCAATCAATCAATCAATCAATCAATCAATCAATCAATCAATCAATCAATCAATCAATCAATCAATCAATCAATCAATCAATCAATCAATCAATCAATCAATCAATCAATTCATCAATCAATCATACGTGTGCAGTACTTGCTCGAGGATGACAGTGAGCACGAGCGCTGCAAGAAAGTGCTGCGGCTGGTCACCGCCAACGTGGTTGTCGCCGTCATTGTCGGCGGCCTTCTGCTGCTTCTTTTCCTCTTCTTCTACCGTCGCGTTATCGCCCACGACGTGTGCGGGACGCAGCTCTGCGAGGAGTACGCACATCTCCTTGGCGACGCGCTGAATGAGTCGGTGAGGCCGTGCGAGAGCTTCACGCACTTCGTGTGCGACGGCTGGTCCCGCCGAAACCAACAGTGCGTCCCGCAGATCGTCGTGACTGGCGCCATTGAGACATTGACGGGGCTGGTGAACGTCACGTACCTGCCCAAGGTGTGTTGCGCATGCGCCTCTGCGATCTTTCACGGCCGTGGAAAACAGAGCACCTACCAGCTGTTAGAACTGCGGTTATAATACCTTTTCTCTTAGTACTGCTAGCACTCCAAACAGGTCTGATAAAGGAGACTGAGAACCGATAACATCATTATAAACATCACTACCATATGATTAAAGTGCCGTTACTATGCTCGCTATAATTGAGCAATAATTATATCAGTTAACTATTAGTGAGCTCACCCACAGAATTGGGCACAAGAACGCATAGGTCGCAACATGCGTGCGCTGCGCAGCCAAGCCGTGAATCAGACAAAGATCCTGGTAATAATATATTGAGATCGGCAAGTTGACAAGCGTGATTGGTTTCGTAACGCCAGGGGAGATCCACAACATCACCACCAGGGTGTCGAACCGGAACCGGAACCGAACCGAAAACCGGAACCGAACCCGAATTTTCACCCGTAACCGGAGCTGAACCGGAACCGTATTTTTTCCGCCATTTTGGAACTGAACCCGAACCGGAACGAATTGAAGGAACCGTTCCGAACCGGTTCCGGGGCTTCAAAACTGTAATTTCTAGTTTTCGGTTATGGTGCCACCTTTTGTTTGAAGATATTTTTACCACTCCCCCGACAGGACCACAAAATATTTTGCATAGTCTGCAGTAGCACAATAACCCACCAGGTTCTCTGCTTATTAGTACCCTCATTTAATGTAAAGTTGACCGTATATGCTATCAGTTTGCTTTAAATACTGCTTATCACCCCCAGTTTGCTTTTTCATTCAGAAAAAGTTATGCTAGAACGTATATTCCGAAGGAGCACATCTTGGATTGTTCCTCGTGATTTGTATCGGCATGGTGTTTAATATTGTGTAAACTTGCTAATGTGTTGTTAATTTGAGTGCATTCCGGCCCGCTTGTGAAAGCATTGAGGGATATTTTCAACAATAAATCCATATCTTCCACTCATTTTAGTTTGAATAGCAGTTATATAAAAACAGCGGTGAGACAAACACTCCCAGTTTTCCAAGTCATCGGTACCTTTTCTTCTAGAGTGCCGTTGTGTACCTTCTGCTCTCAGAGAGCATGAGAACTGAAAAAAAATTGGAGGGCTTTTTAATTTCCACTTTCAAAGTGGATGCGACCGAATTTCTGTATTATCTTGAGTCCTCTCAACCTCAAAGTTAAGGGTAGCATGAAAAAAAAGTCGAATAATGCGGATTAGCAGGTAAACTGGAGTGCATTTGGGAGATGAGTGGATGAGCTAGTGAGAATTAGTGGGATTGGTGTGTTGATTAATTTGGATTAGAGGAATTAGAGGGTCGGTTAAGGTGAACTAGAGGGTCGTATCAACCCCGATACCTTTGTGGTCCTTGGTATTTGTAAATATTGCGGCGGTCTCCTTCTCGACCAATCAGAAAATTTAGTTTCGCAGAAAATAGCCGGAAAGTTATGTGACGACCACCTGAATGCTATAAAATGCCTTTCTTAAAGCACGTTTTGCGCTGTTACGTTGTTTCTAGTGTAAGAGTGACATCTCGAACTGAAGTTAGTAAATACTTACCTAACGCATATTTTATACTCACATAAGGGTTTTCAAAACAAATATACAGGGTGTTACGACGATAATTGGAAAGTTAAAAAAAATTTCGTGAGCAAACCGCTGCTCGGTTCGCTCTCAAACTTCACACAAAGGTGGAATTTTGTGGTCTATTTTGTTTGACACCGGGAACAACGACGGCACTTGCCTGCTTATTGTGAAAATAAATAAAAACGATTTTCGCCTAGGGGAAAATGGCAGCTGCGGAAAATGGCGGTCTCAGGGTCCCAAGCTGTGTCGAGTGCCTAGGACCCTGAGACACCTAGTGGGCGGCTGCAACAAATCTTCCCTAGAACCCCACCCCCCTAAAAACCATCACCTTTCTACGGAGCTTCGGGAGAGACCCTTGGCCAGCTCAGGCCTCGAAGATCAGCTGCGCCTGATCGAAAGTCACGTGCTGTCGACTCGGCCCGAGATCAAGGCGCCCTTAAATGAGGACGCCTTTCTGAAACTTTTCCTCGATTTAATTAAAGTTCATTCTCTCTCTCTCTCTACAAGCGACCATTACCACTGCTTGCGACCTCACTGAGTTACTATCTTGCCTAGAACCCAATCGCTGCCACCTGTGGCTGAAGTGTCATTAGCAAGTTGTAATCGCTGGTCAGTGAGCCCTTATCCTTCCTTCTAACCAGCATGTTAGCAGATGGGAGGTGTGGAGAATGGCATCCCTTTAAACGCCACCTGCAACTGTTTACAGGGGAGGCTGACGCCGACGCGGGACATTTTTCGACTTCTAGCATTGCTAATGATTTCGTGTTAAAGCTAAAACGCCGTCGAAACTATGGGTAAGTGAAAAGTGTAACAGACCAACCAATTTATTTTAAATGTGAAATTTTTTTCCCTCGCCGTGCGAAAATACGTGCGCGTGCGCGCGTGCATGCGTCGACATCTGATGTTAGCAAAATAGACAGCGGGCGCACAGCCTCTCTGCTACCCATATAAGTTTCCTGCCCCAAAAAGAGGCTTCCCGCTTGCCAGTAAACTACCTGTCTGCCTGCCTGCCGGCCAGCCAGAAGATTACGGCGAGGTTGGGAGATTTGGAGACGAGGGGCGGCCCACCGGCTAGGGGGGAGGGGGGGGTGGAAGGTCGCGAAGCCGCTTCACGGAGACACTCGAGGGTACCAAAAAACGATGGTGTACGGACTGGTACGGACGGGTCGTCTGCTTAGTGGACGGACGGGGCAATGAACATCCTGCAGGGAGGCTATACATTGCCAGAAGGTTCTGGCGAGAAAGCCACACCAAGGAAGATGAGGAGGAGGAGTCGGAAGCACCGGGGCGCTGCCGACTAATCAGGAGGCTACACGCTTCCCTTCCAGAAGACTGAGGCAAGGATACATCATTTGGAAACGAGGTGCGGCCCGTCACTCGTCGGAGAGGGGAGTGGATCCCAAGGCGGTACAGCGACGACTAAGTAGAGCCACATTTTAGAGCGCAGCTTTTAAGCGCCCGCTCATGTGGTTTCGCGTACTCCCTTAGCGTCGCCCTCGTTGTAACCGAGAGAACGAAAAGGCCACTGAAAGTAGAATAAGCATTAAAGCGGAGGTTGAAATTACGGCGAAAGTGTGAGGGGAAGGGACATGCTCGCCGGTGGCGACGCGCAACGCGATAACCACAGAGTATAGCGTGCGCAGTCGTGCGTTCGCAGATGACGCGATAGGCTTCCTGAGACGCAGCAGCTATGCGCCGTCGCCGAGGAAGCTGCAGTTCGCGCCGCACTCAAATTTCGCATTAGCGAGTATCGTAATTGTCAGCCATTTTTTTTTAAGTGCGAATGCCCTTTATAAGCGACCCCAAACCATCCACCGCCGGCGGCGGCGGCGGCGGCGGCGTCCGCAGTGCTCCTCTATATTTAAAAAAGAAACAGCATCCGGCGCCAGGTTTCGATCCGAGGACTTTGCGGCCGCAGCGCGACGCTCTACCGACTAAGCCACGGACGCCACGCTGATATCAGTGTGAGTAACGCGCCTTATATCTTTAACGCATTCAAACTACGTCGTCAGCGGCGTGCGTTGGCGACTCAGCGGCGTTATAGCGGCTTGATAACTGCGTGGTGTACACGTGATACTACAAACCCGATGGAAGAGATGGAAGAGAAGGCGGCGAGGCGGTGGGCTGCGGGGGCCGAGCGCAAGCGCCGCAAGCGGGCCGACAACCGTGCATTCGCACTTTCACATTCTCCCCCTCGGGGAAATGCGGGGGAATTTTTTGTTTCCTCAAGAAAATTACAGAATATGAAACTGCGGGTTTCTGAGCCAAGAATAAAGTTAAAATAAGTTCAACAAATAAGTGAAACCCAATAAATAAAAATAGACCTGCGGCCATAAAGACTACTGATTTCACCTGCACACACATATGCAGCCTTAAGTGTCCCAGCGAACCCTTTATTTCGTTTCAGTTAGTGTTGTAATCGATGACCCACCATAGAAAACAGTTTGCTGTGGATTGTACAGTTAACAGGACTCTTCAACGCTTTCTATAAACGTTTTCACTCTTTACGTCGCTTCTGGAAGAGCTGAGAAATCTATAGCCATTGCCAGCATGGAGCGGCACTGCGTGAGTTGCACATCGCAGCGGATACGCCTCCGTTTCTGCTTTGATTTTGAGACCTTCTTTTTAAATTGGCTATCAAGTGCGTTCTTTGCTGTAATTTAGGGAAAGCCGGCAAATAGCCGCTATACCCCTGTAATAACGTAATTCCAGCGGTCGAAGAACGCCGAGACTGGGAAGAAGAGACAACTATTTTGAGCAAGTTTCTAAGGTCCCTGATGGGAATAGAGCAGTAATTTTTGGCTGAGGTACTTCGCGACCCCGCAACATAAGTACAGGATGTGTTGGTTGTCCACGTTCTGCAAGCATTCAAGATTTAGAAAAAAAGTTGACAAAAGTGCTTAGGGTCCCTTTAAGTTAGCCAAAGCATAACATTTGCACAAACAAACCGACATTATGAATTCATTTTTATACCGACGACACAGAGAAATGACAACCGAGCGCACAAAAAAAAAGCGAAAAAACTCAAGCCTTTTTTTTCCGAACCCGCTTGAACCCGTTTGAACCGGTTTGAACCGGTTCGAACCGGAACGGAATGGTGCTCCGGAACAGAACCCGAACCGAACCCGAAAGGCTTGAACCCGAACCCGAACCGAACCCGGAAAAATACCGGTTCGACACCCTGATCACCACTTGATTTCCCCTGCCATACTAAGTCGCCTTCCATGATTTCTACTCACCTGTTGTGCTTGACACAAACGTTTTTGGCAGCTGATATGAAGCGTTCTCGATCCGCGTAAAATCATCTTGCGTTGGAGGTAAAGTACGTGGAGAATGGTTTGCCTGCAACCAGTGGGTAACTTTATCAAGAGAGTACTTTCTGTACAAATATTGCCATAGTCACCTTTGCTCTTTTGTTCTGGTCGTATGCAAGGGCAAAGGGCCAAAGTGACGATGATATGAGGCAGAAATCTGGGATCTTCCCAAACAAGGTGTTTCTGCAGAAAGAGCCATTGTAGAATGACGATGGCAGTAATGGTTCAGAAGAAGATATGTGAGATACCGATATTGGAGATTCGGGTGTGGAGACAATCTTACACCCAAATTAAGGGAGGTAAGCGTAGTTGGGTCCGAATGTAAGGGGGCAACAAGTGACAGGCGGGCCCAGCAAGTGAGAATGGCTACCAAGCAGCGGAGGGAGATGTGCAAGGTATCAAAGCGGTTTGAGGGACGATATAACCGAATTGACCAGCGAAAAGATTTGCACTACGGAGGACGACAGAATTAAAGGGAACTTAACCCGGCAGTAAAGATGGACATTTTCGGGGATTTTCGCTTGATAACCACGAGAAGGTCATGGTTGCTGTGTGTGTAACAGTTGTGCAGAAAGTCGGATATACACAGGACAGTAATTCCGAAGCCAGAACCAGTATTTATTTTATTTTTTTATTTTATTTATTTTAGTACCCTAAGGGCCCGTGATGGGCATTACATAGGGGGGGAAGGGGATAAAAACAAACACAACACTATTTCACCGTTGAACGAGACGTGATATACAGAGTACATGCATCCTTGATCGTTCTTCCTCGTGTCTTTTTTTTTTTTTGTTTAACAGGGCATGTATGAACGCAAATAAGTTAGTACTGCAACAGGGTTATGTATAAGGTGCTAGCAAGAGCCACCCGTAAGATCAAAATCGACCGTAGTCAAATAGCAAAGCATACATGCAGTAAAATCAAACATTTCTAAATTTTGTGCACGTTACAGGATTACACTATGTAGACAACTTCAACTGCAAACAAATGCACATTTTAAAACACTTTTTCTATAAAACAGTGAGTAAGGCTTACTGGTCAAAATATTGGGTGATAAATGAATGCAACGCGGTTTGAAAGGAAGACGATTCTCTCAGATGAACAAGACTTGCCGGGAGCAAGTTCCATTCCTTATTGATAAAGCAAGGGGGGAGTTCTGGTATTTTTTGGTTCTAGCGAAAATCGGCTGTACTTTGTGCGCATGATCAGTTCGGGGGGAAATGTGATGAGCCGGCAAAATATTAGATGACCTGAAAGATGACTCAGAGTAGTAAAGGGAGTGAAAAAACGACAAGCGCGAAAATTTCCTCCGGGTATCCAGATTAGGCAGATCAAGAAAACGTTTCAAAGCAGATACGCTTATATCGGAAGAGTAGGAACGCAGGATAAATCTTGCAGCTTTGATCTGCACAGCTTCAAGGGAGTTAATAAAGGACGCTTGGTGTGGATGCCATATAACAGAAGCATATTCTAATGTGGATCTTATTAATGAAATGTACGCATGCAGTTTGGTATTGCTGTTCGCTTGAAAAAGGCGGCGTTTAAGAAATCGAAGTTTTTTAAGGGCCTTGTTAGGGATGTATTCAATGTGAGTGCTCCAGCTCAGATCGGAAGTAAAAAATATACCCAGATATTTAAATGAGGAGGCTGTTTCGATTCGACCATTGCCAACAAAGTACTGATTGGAAGGAGTATCTAAGAAGGTAGAAAAAGTCATGTGTTTCGTTTTTGATACGTTGATTTCCATTTGCCATCTATTGCACCATTCGATTAATTTGGACAAATCGTCCTGCAGGCTAATGGCGTCATCAATGTTAGTTATAAAGAACGCAGTCATCCGCAAAGAGACGCAAAGAGGAATTAATACCGGATGCTATATCGTTAATATAGATTAGAAACAGAAGGGGACCCAAGACCCCTTCATGTTAATTCATGTTAATTCATGTTATTCATATTAATTCAATTACTAAACAGTAAAGCCTGGCTATGCGCGGATCCGTGTTTGCCAATCGTGTTACGATACCTTTAGTTCGCTTACAGCTTAAATAATTTGCTGCGGCCCTCTATCGCTAATCATTCCATGTAAACTCTTCCTTTTGCAAAAACCTCTCTTTTCGAAGGCTGACCAGAACAGCGCGCAGCGTGGATTGGCGCTGTACCGCAGCTGCGATGCCGTGCTCCAGGGAGAACGCCACGATGTGGCTGGCGTCAAGGCGGCCCTCAAGGAAGCCGGGATAACGTGACCGCTTTGTCCCACCCAGATCGACATACCGCACATGCTTCTGGCGACCTCGCTCCGGCTGGGCTGGGACGTCATGTTTCGCGTCATACCGCTCTGGGAGTCCCCTCGGGCGAATTCTTCCAGGACGCTTCTCCTAAACAGCGGCAGGACTATAATAGAGATTCTCAACAAGACGTCCAGCACTTCGACCTTGCACAAGCGTAGAGCGTATTTCGATGTGCTCCGCCAACACCTGCGGCAATCCCCTGGCGGGGGGGGGAGTGCAACTATCCGGACGAGGTGACTTTCGAACAAGTGAGCGACGCGGAGAAGATAGCGGTCTCAAAGCTCAGGCGGGCGTACTACAAGGCCGACGTCATCCCGCCGGTCCCCGCTCAGGGCATTATGGACGCTCCTGAGATAGGACTCTCCCGTGACGTATGGGAAGAGGCTCTTTCGAGCTTCGACCTCAATGACACCACACCGCCTTCCGGGCTGCAATTTGGCACAGCAAACGAGGACTACTTCAACACTTTCCTGGGACTCTGGAAGGAACTAAAAAATCCAAGGATGCATCTTTTCGTTTCTTGGTGTACCGTGCAGGTGAGGGGTTTCGCTCAATTTATTTCGCGGTCTTAAATTTCGGTGACCCTCAGGGCGCGATTTTGTCGTGGAAGCTTTAATTGCCTTAGTTGGCGAAAGCGTGCAGCCAGAAGGCGCCCACAGTACGTGACTTATCTTGCAGGCGCAAACACCTACCGCACACAATTTACGTCATCTAACAACTATTGCAGGGTGGGTAATAGAACACAGTGACTCCGCAAGACAGGAAAAAAACCCAAAGGAACAGCCAGCTGGTTTTTGTGGAGTGCGGGTCGTCAAGCTCATATGATTGCCCAAGTTTTATATAGTGGGTAATCTAAAAGAATTTCCAAACAATTTGGCATACTCCCGCGCCACTTTCTGGTGACTTCACAATGACGTCACAGAAGCTTGTTCGATTTGCGGCGGCCGAGCTAAGCCACCGCCATGAAACATTACTCGGCAGTCTATTGTAGTGGGCCCTCTAGTTCTCTTTGGTCGTTTCACTTGAACGCTAACCTCCGGTTAGTGCAGGGATCAACTTTGTTTTAGCACTGGCCGATATTACGACATTTGTGCCCATAACACGGCAGTATTACAGGAAATTTGAACGTTCCTAAATTTTTATTTGCTTTTTCTTGAAAAACGACTTTCGCAACTTGAGTGGGGCTGAGTGAGTTAAGAAAGGCTTCTTCATTCAAATGAAACAAAGTTTTATGGCCTCTTCGTGACCCCTTTAATTAACCACAGCGGCTTTCCTTTGCGACAAAAGAAGGAACTCGTTACAGGTGGGAGCCCTGTTCGCGAACCAGGAGCTCATTGCTAACTTCTACGGCGCTGATATCGACGCGGCGAAAACATTGCACGGGGCCTTCTGCTTCAGCCGGGCCTTCGCTCTCTCTGGACCCCACCTCTTCGCGCAAAACAACCAGCAGTTCCTGACTTCCTCGACTCTGCAGGAGGCACGTCGCCTCGCCCTGTTAGTGCGAAGGGCCTTCCACAATCGCTTGCTCCGATGGAGCGGATATAACAAAAATGTCACCGTAGTATCTGACTGGTATTCGCTCGACACGCTTTTCGGCCTCATTCAAAGAAGTGACACAGCGACGGAAGTGAAGCCCAGAAGCCACGCAAAAGACAGCAGAGACAAGATGTTCTCCGACTTGGACGAAAATGCCCTCCTCTCCAACTTCCGCAAGACGTCTTCGGACGTGGCTGTGCGGAGCAGGGAATTCGACGTGAGCATCGATGTAGAGGTGACCGCAGTGTCGTCGTCCTTGTCCATGCTTCATTTCAGCGCAATCTTCTACGGGCGGCCCGACTTGCAGCTCATGCCTTACGCCATCACCTTCCCCATCTTCGACTTCCAGCTCGTCCCCGGCGGTAACTTCGGGGCTTTCGGAACCAAAATCGCCAAAACTTTGGGAGTGCTCAAGCTCAAGGCCTACCACCTTTCGGGGCCATTGGCGTCCGAAGGACCTGTTAGGAAATGCTTTCGGGACAGTCCATTCGCCAGAGACGCCAACCTCTTCCTCGCCCTGGCTGAGACCCTCGCCTTGGGCGCCCTGGTCGATGCCTACGACGAAGCCTACGCCGCAAGTCCGCGGGGCGACCGACGGTACACGATGCGGCTGCCGGGCTTTACGGGCTACAGCGGTACGCAGCTGCTTTTCATTGCGTACTGCCTTCCCAAGTGCGGTGGAAGCATCGCCGGCGAGACTCCGCCCTCGGCCTGCAACCTCCCGCTGTCAAAGCTGCCTGAGTTTGCAAAAGCCTTTCAGTGTGCGACCGGCACGCCGATGAACCCGACGGAGAAGTCCGAGCTGATTTGAATTGGTCGGGACCAGTGCAAAAACGTATTTTTTGGCCGTACCGCTTGTCGCAGTACTTGCTGAACCCCCACTATTTTCGTACTCATTGTGAGTGTTTGGATTTTGATAGTTATGCCCTTAGACGTTTAGTGAGCTTTGTGCAGAAGTATGTCAGCTGAGCGGCCTATTGCGGGCATATTTTTTTTGTGCCCAGTGTCTTAAGACATTTATGGCATTTGTGACGTTTGTTGACAAAAATATGTGTCGATGGCTACGATTGTTATTGCGTGAGAAGTGCTTTTGTAGCTTTTATTTGAATCGCATGGCGTGATTTAATTGTCAGAAGAAACTTTCTAGGCCTTTCGCATGCTTTTTTCGGTGGCGCAGACAATCTCGCGAGTGTGTTTTACTGCGTATGTGCATGCCAACATCCCCTGGTATACACGAATGATGATGGACGTGCGCAACGTACCTGACGTGGTGTATCCAGGTCGCAACTGGGTGACCTTGGAGACAACGGCAGTTGGACTGTGTTTATTTCGGACCACCTAATTTAGCTGCTTTATGCGGAGGCCGTGGTATGCCGGTCTTCCTGTGCTTGACCTCCTCCTCGCGGTAACGGTGTTGAGCTCACACAGGGACATTGGCCGGCTGTCTGCAGTAGGGACTTTATCTCTATGTTAATTATTTTCGAGGAGACACAGTAACAGAACCTTTTAATGACTGATAGTAAAGTCCCGCTTTCTACAAATTACTTATGCATAGCTGCTCTTGAGCCAGTTCTCTCCTGTGGAGGAAACATACGCATTGGTTTATTAAGCCCAAATTCTTGATGCCTGGATGGTGAAAGTGACAAAGAAAATTTGAGCCCCTGCGTAGAGGGGATCAACAGCTCTGACATGCTTTTTTGATCTTAATAAAACTTTTACACGGGCGATGGTGCACACTGAATTCCTTCAGAAAGCCGAATAGTGACTGTGCCCCAAATATACTCCTCCCTTTCTGTATGCAACTGTAACGCGCCTAGTTAACCTGCATCATGTCACAAAGGTTCGTAATAAATGCGTTGCGCTCATCTGGTGACGTTGGCAGATTGGGGATGGCACGTACGTTGAAAGGGACATCAGGAGGTCTCCCTGGCAGTTTTCACTTCGGCATGTCTTTCTGTGCTAATATCACGGATGCACTGTGCACTGTGAAGCATTTGTTGGATAAATGTTGAAACCTTTAAGTTTCTATGTCTCAATACTCGCGGCGGAGGGTCCGGGAAGCGCGTTTCCAAACGCTTCGCGGCACAGAGCATCCACGTGACATGTGTGATGTCACTATGCGCGCTATTATTTTGAGCAGCTGCTAAAACAAACCCGCCGTTCGGACTCTGTAGCATTGAGGTAGTGTACTGAGTACTGGCGCTGACTACTTGGGTTCGAGCCCCAGCACGTCTATCTCTTAGGTTTTTTTTTTCATTGCCTAACTTTTTTCTCGGTTTAAAATCTTTTTCTTTCCTAAAATCTACGCGTTTTTTTCTGTTAATAATTGTTATTTTGTATGTTTTAGATCGCCTTAGGTTTGGGGCGCAGTCAATAACCCCGTTTAATTACCGTTCTCCATCGCGCAAACACACATGTCACGTGGGTGCTCTGTGCAGCGAAGCGTTTGTAAATACGCGGCCGGGAATGCAAAGTCCCTACTCCCGAAACAGAATGTCTCCCAGCGTACAAAAGCACCAGTGGAGTGGGTATGAGGAGCGGGTAGCTTAGCTGTTCACAGCTGTGTTGTCGATCTAGAGTGAGAGTATACGTGCATTTTGTAGCCAAAACCGACGCAGCTTGCGCCACAGCGTTATCCTAAGTAGCGAGCCCCGTAAGACGATAATCAGAAAACCATGAGCCCTAGTGGTGCCCTCCGCCAGCTGGATGACTGCTTCCTGAACTTTTGTGTTGCGATCTCAGCAGCGCGGCCTCCCATGGCGGAAGACGTGTAAAAGTGAAGTGCCACGACATTTTTGCGTTGCGTATTTTTGGCTGCTATGTGTCCTAGCAGACCAGTAATCATAGAACGACACATTAAATGGTCGATTTCAGCGTCGAGGCGGCCGCCGTGAGAGCAGGGCGCCTGTGATGTCACCGTTCTAGTCGCACCACTGCCCGTCTTAGTGCGTATGCGAGTGCACGCGCACCCGCCCAGACCGGCCGTGATCCCCACCACGGACGCTCGGTCTGGCCCTTTTAGTCGAAGATCAGGCTCAGGCAGCTCCGCTATCTCCAGCGCAAGGAGAGCTTGGCGCCACTCACAAAAAAAATCCCCGCATTTCCCCGAGGGGAAGAATGTGAAAGTGCGAATGCACGAGTTGAATTTGCGCGGTTCGGTAATGTTCGCGAAAGAGAGATCACAGACACACACACAACTACAAAGAAAGAAAGATGCATTTATTCACAGACACCTATTTGTGTTGTCGTTGTACCTGATTGCTAGAGCGGATCTCAGCTTTGAAATTTCGTGGCAGTACTCCTTTAAGCGGGTGCATTAGCCCTTCTCACGCCCGATTCCTGGCCAATCCCCCACGTGGGTATGTTATGCGGACATCGCCGGTGGACGCAGATTCAGGATCGCTTAAGAAGTGCATTCGCACTTAAAACCATGACGTGATACGCACGGCAAACCAGCGCGTTGGTTTCCCCACGGGAGCCCTGATGGCGGCAGTTTGCACCCAGGAGCAGATGACGTCATGCTAATGCCGATGTCACAAGTGTGTCTGTTCTGAGCTTTCTCGTGCGCAGAGAGATTAAATTTGATTCAAAGTACGTTGAAACTCGCTTTAATATACTGCTCTATACAAGGGAGGCCTTCAACCTAGCTATTTCAGCTTTGAAATTTGTGTGTCATTACTATTGCATGGGTATCCCAATGGCGAAATTCTATTTCTGTGCGTTTATTAAGCCAGGCATTTCCTGTTAGGGTGCCTCGATTCACGCAAGTCCGCCATACTGTAGTCACTAAGCGCAATCAAGTGGTTCGCTTGGAAGACACGTTCTACTCTTTCAAAGTCGTGGAGCGCGCGTTTTCTGAATACAAGGAACTGCTGGGTAGAGCAAAGGAAGGCAGTCCATTTTGTAGTTCTCCCTGATGCCGTTACCCTCTACCTAAACTTGTAGTTGCGCTTTTATGATTTCACTTGCCAGCCTGTATGCCACTGAGATAAGTTTAATAGGCTAATACGAGTTGGCATCTGCTCTGTCTCGTTTACCTTTGCTGTTCAGCTTCGACCTGCTCTTACGCCAATCGTCCGGTACTTGCTTAGTTTTGATCACTTTTTTAATTGCTCCAATCAGTTGTGCTTTGCTTTTTGGTGTCAGTAGGTTGACCAGCCGTATAGGAATTTCTTCCAACCCCCTTGCCCTATTAGTAGGCAAATTTTGTTCGGCTTTTTTCCAGTTTAGTTCCTCCAACTTTAGCTCTCCATCTGTACGCACCTCAGTTGCCTCACTCTCTAAATGCTGCAATCCTATCTCCGTTCCTCTGAACTTCTCGTGTATCATTCAGCAAATGCGAAATATCGCTTCTTCCTCTTTTAGTACCTGAGCTTCACCGTTAATGGCATGAAGTTGTACTTCGGTCTTTTTCCTTAGTTCTTTTACATGGCTCCAAATCTTTCGCAGTGCGGCTTTATCCTTTGCCCGTTAATGGAGACCCACCCGTCACTTTATCGTTTAAGTTTTTGCTGTAGAAAAGTTGTGACTTCCAGCTCTTTTAGGCGGTACCAATTCTACTTCAAAGTTATTTCCTCTGCTTGTATTCCCACTCGCTTAGCCTACCGGTGCTGTCTCGATGCTTGCTGTCTTTGTGTTATTGCTTCCCTCGTGCAACATTCCGTATATGCGGAACCGT